>NC_081412.1:57643471-57893471 GCF_030272615.1 Cryptomeria japonica
GAGCATTACTGAGAAATCCAATAATATTCTTGATTTAATTCATACTGATTTATGTGGTCCAGCAAGAACAAGAAGTCTACAAGGAGATAGATATTTTATGCTAATAATTGATGATTATTCTAGAATGTGTTGGGTTACTTTTCTCAAGGAGAAATCATGAGCTTTTGGAAGATTCAAGATATTCAAAGAAATGGTAGAGAATGAAACCGGCTAGAAAATCAAATGTTTAAGATCAGATCAAGGAGGATAATTTACATCAAGGGAATTTAATGCATTTTGTGAAGTGAATGGAATCAAAAGACAACTATCAACACCCCGGATACCCCAGCAGAATGGAGTTGTGGAAAGGAAGAACATAACTATTCTGGATGCAGCAAGAACAATGTTAATGGAAGCAAATATACCTCATGTTTACTGGAGAGAAGCAGTGAATACAACGATTTATACTTTCAATAGAGTTCAGATCAAAAGTGAAACCGGTAAGACCCCTTATGAACTATGGTTTGGTCATATTCCTACTCTTAAATACTTCATAAAATTTGGAAGCAAATGTTATATTAGAAGAGATGATTATATTGGAAAATTTGATCCTAGAAGTGGTGAAGGAATATTTCTTGGTTATTCATCTAAAAGCAAGGCATATAGATGTTATAATAAAAGGTTACAGAAAATCATTAGAGTACTAATGTGAAGATAGATGAACACTTTAGAGGAGATTCAATATTTGTAGAACCGACAGTTGAAATGATTATAAATGAACCAACACAAACTCCACTGGTACAGAATGAAGACCCAGTCACATCGACATCATCAGAAAACTCAACAGTGACTAAAGAACAATAGCCTATGAATGTTAATAAGAACAAACCCATGTATGTAAGATTGAATCATTCAGAGAATCAGATAATTGGAAACAAGAATCAAGGTGTTATGACTAGAGGAAGACTGACAAATGAAGAGGTATGTTTTATTTCTCAAATTGAACCAACATCTTTTATTGAAGCATGTAAGGATAAACATTGGATAAAAGCAATGGAAGATGAATTAGAACAAATTGAAAAGAATAATACTTGGACATTGGTTCCTTGGCCTAAAGACAAAAATGTAATTGGAACTAAATGGGTATATAGGAATAAACTTAATGAAGATGGAGAAGTGATCAGAAACAAGCAATATTAGTTTGTAAAGGTTATTCATAGAAAGAAGGAATTGATTATAATGAAACCTTTGCACTGGTAGCCAGAATTGAGTCAGTTAGACCATTTCTTGCATTTGCAACTTATAAGAACTATAAAGTTTATCAAATGAATTTAAAATGTGCATTTTTGAATGGAGATCTTGAGGAGGAACTTTACATTGAACAACCTGATGGATTTTACTTGACAGATAATAAGGATATGGTTTGTAGGTTAAGGAAAGCTTTATATGGATTGAAGCAAGATCCCAGAGCTTGGTATGCTAGATTGGATAAATATCTTTTGAAGCTTGGTTACACAAAAGGTAATGCTGATAGCAATTTGTATTAAAAAGTTACCAATGATGATATTTTGGTTATTGAAGTCTTTGTAGATGATATCATTTTTGGAGGTGAAGATGGATTATGTAAGGACTTTGCTAATCAGATGCAAAAAGAATTTGAAATGTCTATGATTGGGGAGATAAAATTCTTTCTAGGTTTGGAAATTTCACAAACACATAAAGGTATATTTATATGTCAAACAAAGTACTTGAAGGAACTTTTGAAGAAATTTGGTATGGAAAATTACAAACCAGTAAGTACTCCTATGACTACAACTGATAAATTGACATTGAAGGATGATTCAACTCCTATTAATCCATCAGGGTACAAATATATGATTGGAGGTTTACTGTATTTGACACAAACAAGCCCTGATATAATGAATGCAATATTTATTGTTTCAAGATTTCAAAGCAATCCTAAAGAAAATCATGAATCAATAGTTAAAAGGATTTTACGGTACTTGCAAGGCACATAAAATCTTGGTTTATGGTATCCTAAATATGAAAACTTTGATTTATGTGCATACACTGATGAAAATTGGGCAGGTGATGTAGATGACAAAAAGAGTACAACTGGCGGTGCATTCTTTCTTGGTAGCAAATTGATTTCATTGATCAGTAAGAAGCTAACTTGTACATCATTATCAACAGCAGAATCAGAATATATTGCAGGAGCAACTAATTGTACTCAGGTATTATGGATCAAGCAAAATTTGAAGGATATAAAGGTAAAATGCAAAGAACCAATAATCATTTATTGTGATAATTCAACAACAATTGATATATTAAAGAATCCGATATTTCACTCTAAGACAAAGCATGTTTCTATCAAGTATAATTTTCTGAAAGAGAATGTTGAAGCAAATGAAGTGAAATTGGTTTATGTGAATACTAAAGAGAAATTGCAGATATCTTTACAAAGCCTTTTCCTAAGGAAACATTTGAATATCTCAGAGAGAAGCTTGGGGTAATTTCCCCACCACTAGAGACTTAGATGTTGAAGATTGGCATCAAACCGACAGGAACTAACAGAAAAATCTTTTTTCGGCTTTGATGGAGGAGAGATACTTCTCAAGGGGAGTAGTTGGCTGAATGTTAAGTTTTGAGTTCTTAATTGCTTTGGCATTTGATGTCAAAGGGGGAGAGATATCTATGGAAAAACATTATTCCTTGGGGGAGAGATTATTCATTGAGGGAAAGATACACTCTTTGGATATATGTATTTTGGTTTTGGTTTCTGTTTCTATTACAAAACTTTGTATTGATCTATCTTTGGGAGACTGCTTGGTTTATTGGTTTTGGCATTCTATTTTTGGCACTTAGATTTTTTCCCATCCAGTGTTGCCATCAATGCGTGTTGCATTGGTTTTTTCATTGATGTCAACAATTGTCTTCTTGGAGGTTTACATTATGTTCACTGGTATAGTTAGTTGCTTATGCACATTCACCGGTATGTGTTCACCAGCAAGTTATATGGTTCACTAACATCGATGATAACTTGGAGATCATTTGGTTATGTCGAAGACATGGATTGGAAGTTTGGTTTTGGTGTTTTTCTTATTGGTCTAATCGGGTTGACAGATTTGCCTTTACCGACAGATAAGTCTATGTTATGGACCAATACATGTTATCTATTCTAGATCAGCATGACACGTCACAAAGATTGTTTATTGATTGGTTATTGTTGTAAATGTATTGATCCGACATGTTGTATCACATCAATACTTATTTGTAATTGATTTAAATGTAATATCTTTAGTGAGTTGACCTATTCATTTAGTCTTAGGTTTTGTATAAATGATTGTAAGATCTTATTGAAGATCATAGATATGGTTATGGTATGAGTGTGTTCGAATATTGAAGAGTGAAAATAAGCAAATCCTTGTGAGAATCACACAGACATTATTCAAAGGTTGAAGGAAGGTTATGAAGGCATTTTGACACTCATGTTCAGAGCTTAACTAGTATTGAATCCAACATTAGATATGCTATTTTGAGCAGTACATTATCATTGGATTTAACCATCCAATTGTGTAGTCAGTGTGACTCCTAATTTGTGATTAAGCAGTGAGCTCTAGGCAGTTGGCCTTTCTGCATGTGAAGACCCCATTTGTATACACATACTATATGCAGTAGTATCATCTGATTGTGGTTAAGGTTTCCCACTTGTGGTTTTTCCCTTACCGGGTTTCCATGTCAAAATCTCTGTGTTATGTGTTGTGGATGTTGTTTCTCTTTATGTTTCATGCATTAAGTTAAATCGATACTGCTATATCTGTTAATTTGTTTTACCGACACTTAATTTTGGTTTACCAGCATTAAGGTTAAATTAGAATAACTTGCATTTGGATAACAATTTATAGACAATTGGTTCACAATTGATTCACCCCCCTCTCAGTTGTCCTTCCCAGGACCTAACATCCTAGAGATATTCAATGCATGCCCATAATATGATTGGCAAGAAACTGCTATGTTACTGAGCATTGGAAGTTCACCATGAATTTTCAAGGCAAGCAAGTATAAGGATATTGTGTCAGTAGTGAAGGAGGAGAGGTCCTCTCAAGGTGAAAAATTATCGAGTCGCTAAATTCTTTTACCAAGGTCAGTGAATTTTATTGTGATTTGTTAGTAAATTTGAAGAGGTATCAAATGTTAGAGTTTGTAGGGTTTGTGCACAAGCCTCTTTATCTCCATGTGATGAAGAAAGTAGGGATGAAGGACTTCATGTGCTTAAATGGAATATAAAGATTATTGTGATATGGTTAGCTCTGCAAAATTGAAGAAGTAGATGACATCATTCAACTATTTGGAGGGCTATTAGGTGTTTTTATAAGTAGTTTGTTGGTAGCAATGTTGTTAGTGTATTTACATGAGTTGATTTCATTTTGTATGGGTGTGTAGATTTTAAATATGTAGTTATGTTTATTGATTTTGTGATAATGTCAGTGGATTTCCATGAGTTGATGTCATTTTGTATGGGTGTGTAGATTATAAATATGTAGTTATATTTATTGAATTTGTGATAATTTCTTAAAAAAGGTGAAGTATTGTTTGAAGATTGCAACTTGTGGAATTCATTATTAAGTATCAAAATTTGTATGATAATTATTTTTAAGTTCTATACCATTATTAGTATCTGAAAAGGAAACAATTCTTGTAGGTGTGGGAGAAGACTTTCTCTACCAAGAGATGCCATTTAGAGTCCATGGAAGAGGACGTGAGCAAGGAAAACCAGTTGTAAATGCAGAAATCATAGAGGAGATGAGAAAATTTCAAGTATGTTTGCAGGATATGGAACTTCTGAAAAGAAGAGGAGTTGACATAGGAGATGTCAATGATAGAGAGGAAGAACCCCAAGAAGAAGAGGTAGACTTTGAAGTAGGATTTGAAGCAAGAGATGTCAAAGTAATTTTGGGAGCAAGTTTCAAACCAAAATTGGAGGTTCCCATGTATGAAGGTAGTCTAAATGTTGAGGAGTTGATTGACTAAATTAGTGCCATGGGAAAATACTTCAAGCATGATAACGTAGATGAAAACAAGAAGGTGAAGTTTGTAGTAATCAGATTGAAAGGTCATGCATCCCTTTGGTGGTAGTAGAGGATGAAAGAAGATAGAAAGGCAAGCCCAAGATCCAAAACTAGGACAAGATGATGGCTAAGCTAAAAAGTAAATTCATGCCCAAAGATTATCAACTTGGTCTTTCCAAGAAAGTACTAAATCTTAGACAAAGAGAAATGTTAGTTAAAGATTATACAGAAGAATTTTATAGGTTGAGCATTAGAGAAAGTCATAATGAAGATGATCTTGATAAGGTGGCTTGATATCTCAATGTATTGAGATTCAACATTCAAGCCAAAATCAATCTTTTGTATCCAAGAATAGTTGAAGAAGCATATGAATATGCTCTTAAGGCAGAGGAGAAACTATCCAAAAATCAAACACAAAATTTGAAGGGGAAAGCTAGAAGTTTTAGAGGAAGAGGACAACAAAGTAGTAGTGGTCGGTAACAAGTTTAGATAGAAGAGGCTAGTAGCTCATGTCATCAGGAATAACCCTCGGGAGGTAATGATTATTTTAGAGGAAGAAGACCTTACTTAAGAGGTAGAAGTCTAGAGGATTTTATGGGAAGTGTTTCGAATGTAAATAATATGGTCATAGATCTTATGAGCTCCCAAAGAATTCTATAACAAACCAGAGTGTACATATTTCTCAGGTTGAAGATGAGAGTGCACAATCACCTATTCATGAAGATGAACCTGAGGTTTGAGAGTCATTTCTCATGAAATGATTCTTGCTAAATCTTAACAAAGAAATTTAAGAGCCCACTCAGAGAAAATTATTGTTTAGAACTACATGCAAGAGTAAAGGTAAATATTGTAAGGTTATTATTAATAGTGGAAGTACTGAAAATGTCTACTAAAATGGTTTATAAACTAGGCCTGAAGAAGAAAACACATCCAACTCCATATAAGGTCTCTTGGCTGCAAAAAAAGCATCAAGTACTTGTTGGTAAATGAATAGTGTTCAATGGATTTTCAGATAGTAAGTTACAAAGAACAGGTAATATGTGATGTTTTTTTTGTTGTGCCGGAAGTATCCCCATGATCGAGCTCAACACCCAACCCACCTCACCTTAGTGTTACTTACTTCCAAGTTGGGGTCAAGAAAGGGCAAACTGAGGTGAGACTAATCCAATGGGGATGCACACAATCACTTGCAAACCACACGCATCGGGTAAGCTCAGGCCTCGAAGTCAAACCCAAAACCAATGGGGAGCAAATCCATGGTCCAAAAAAACTCCACTACCCGTGTGGGTTAATATGTGATGTTATGTCGATGTATGTCTATCATGTATTTTAGGTAGGCCTTGACAATTTGAAAGGAAAGCGATTCATGATGGAAGAAGCAATACTTACACATTTGAAAAGGATGGAAAGAAGCACACACTCATATCTTTAATAGATGAGAATGAAATTGAGGAGTTCAATCCTAAATTATTTTGGTCACTGGTAAAAAAATCCTAAACCAAATCACAGATGAGGAGGTAAGTTTTGCATTAATTGGTAAGCCAAGAGTAGTCATTACTAGCAATAAGTGATTTGTTAAGTGAGTTTGTTGCTATTGTTGTGGATGACTTATCTAACACACTATGGAAGCTTTTAGTTACTTGAAAAAAAATATTACAAAATAACCTATTCTAGCCTTACCTATTTTTGGTAAACTTTTCCAAGTGCAATGTGATGCTAGTGGGATTATTGTGGGTGTTATCCCAAGTCAAGAAGGTAAGCTGATTGCTTACTACAGTGAGAAACTTAATGATGCCAAAAATAAGTATCATTAATATGATAAATAATTTTATTCTCTTGTCCAAGCTTTGAAATAAGTAGAGGCATTATTTAATGCCTAAAGAATTGAAGTTGATGTTTGGAAATATTTAGAATTTGAAGTTGATGTGCAAAAAAAAGATAGTATTTCCTAATTTGAAGTTGATGTTTGAAATATTTTATAATTGAGATAGATTTAGGGTGTCTCCTTTATCTTTCAAAGAGTGATCCATGGGGTTTTATCCTTACTCAAAGATATCATCTTCAACTCAACTTGTTTTAGGTTAAACTCTCAAAACTTTCACTAGAGTTGTAATGACTAGAGATATTTTATGCCATATGAGATTATAGAGGGAATTTATTAAAGGTATATGAGAGTTATTAGAGTTATTCCTCATGTTGCCTAGAGAATTGGTGGAATTGGATTTGAAGGAATATTTATATGAGAAAGTAGAAATGATCATGGTTATTGTAAGAACATACAACCTATGTACTATGATGGTATTTCCTTTTGGTATGTTTTTTATATTAAAAAGAAAAAAAAAGGGTGTTGTCCCTATTATAACCACAACCAAACAACATCAAGAACTAAACTTTAGCACATCCACAAAAAAATACCAAAAACAATAGTTAAACCATAGTTTGTAGGTAGTCAAAAACCATCAAATGAAAGGATTAAACTAGAGTCCAAAAGAAAAACACCAACTTAGTAAAAAAAATTGTATCTAGCCAGATAGTTCAACAGGGAAATCAAGCCTCAAAAGACAATAAACTAAAAGTAAATCTTACAACTCTACCCATGCCTAGATTTTTTGACTCCACATATTTCTTGTTACAACACATTGTTCCAATCTTCTATCAAGAACTTGAAGAGCTCCTTGTGAATGCCTTCCTCCTCAATTCCTTTTCCTATAACCTTTTCCTACATGAGACAAAGGGAGGTCATAGAACTATGCATCGCCTGAAGAATAAACTTGGAAATGCTACGCATCTTCTTCTAAACATCGAGAATCTAGGCCTTTAGCATTCACAGTTTAGTTCCCATTGCCTTCAACTCCTTGTTTCCAATTTGACAACTCATGAATTTGACACTATAACCGGTCACCTTAACCTCCTCTTCCATTCTAACTTTACTTGTTAGGTTCACATGCTCATCCCACATACCATTGAAAGCATGGGTGAAGCTATTATTAACTAATTTCTTAGGGTTATCCTCCAAATCTCCCCTCCCACCTTCTATATTTTCCTCTATTACTCCTAAATCTCCTATGAGTCAAAGTCAACAAGTTTCAAATTTGTATCTTTTCTAGAACTACCAGAGGACAACTTGTTAGACCTTCATCTACCCCAATTCTTACTATTATTGTCCCTTATGTCATCATCCTCCTTGCTCGACTCTTCCAAAATGGTAATCCTCTTGCGGTGGCCAATACTTTCTTTTGATCCTTTTATGCACAAAGTGTTGGTATTTTGGTATGGTTTTGTCATTGATGTCAACACCTACTAAAACACTAGCACTTTGGAGATCCAACAGCATTCATCGACAAGCAAGTAACTATTGCACAGTTACTGGTATATGGTTCACCGATAGGATATAATGTTCACCGGTAGGATATAATGATCACTGACACTTGGAATGATATGGAAGACACTTGGTAATGTCGAAGACATCATGTGGACACTTTGTTTTGAAGAATTAATCATTGGTATATTCATATTTACATATTTGCTTTTACCGGCAAATAGGTCCAGGGTTACCGAGGGTTACACCGACAGGTTTATCTTTTCTAGATCAACATGGGACACTATGGAGATGATTTACTATTGTTGTAAATGCATTAAGCCGACATGTTCAATCGGTTATTGCATCGGATATTATATTGTTTATAAAATGTTTTTATTGTAATATCTTGTAGAGACAACCTACTAAAATTGGTCTTAGGTTATAGTATAAATGTAAGATCTTATTTGTAAGATCGAATGTGGAATGCGAGAAAAAGGATTGTGAGAAGGTATATGCGAGATTAAGGAGAGGTATACATGAAGACATCATTTGAAGGTGAAGCTAGGTTTTTGTAGAAGCATATCAACATTACACCGGTACTGAATCCAGCATATGAAGATGCTATTTTGTGCAGTACATTCTTATTGGTTTTAACCATCCAACTGTAGTCAGTGTAACTCCCATTTTGTGATTGAACAGTGAGCTCTAGGCTGTTGGTCTTTCTGCATGTGCAGACCCCATTTATGTAAACTTACTATTTGCAGTAGTATCATCTGATTGTGGGTATGGTTTCCCACCATGGTTTTTTCCCTTACAGGGTTTCCACATACAAATATTGGTGTTATGTGTTGCGGATGACTTTATGTTTGTGTTTCATGCATTAATCTTTACCGATATAGCAATTTACTGTTAACACTGTCTACCGACATACTTAACTGGTTTATCGATATTAAGCATTAAGTTGGTTAAATGGTTTTTGATTTTAATTTATTAGACAACTGATTCACCCCCCCTCTCAGTTGTCTCTGGGACCTAACAATTGGTATCAGAGCTTAGTCCTCTTTTGCAGAAGTTTAACAACTTGAGGAGATCCAATGACTACTAATTATTTCAGGAAGGACAATCCTAAACTTGATGGAACCAACTATGGGATATGGAAGATCAGAATGGAGACACATCTAAATTGCATTGGTAAAGACATTTGGGAAGTTACAAAGAATGGTTATACTACTACTGTAGCTGGTCAGACTACTCCAACTACCTTAGCTAAAGATGAGGAGAATGATTGCAAAGCATGAGAAGAGCTTTTGAGTGCTTTATCAGATCAACAAATCATGGGATTATCAGATAGGTCTACTGCTAAAGCTATTTGGGATCATTTGGAAACACTGAATGAAGGAGATTCCATAGTCAAGATTGCAAAACTTGAAAGCTTTCGAGTCAGGTATGAACATTTGAAAATGGAAGAAGATGAAAGGATTTTTGCTTTTATGGAAAGAGTAAATGAAATTGTTTTGGGTATTAAATGTTATGGAGGAACCTTGAGTGAGGATGAAATTGTTTCAAAAATCTTAAGAGGATTTCCACCGACATATAAAATGAAGGTTACTACTATAAATGAGTTGAGAACAATGCTCGATACATCAGTAACTAGGGATACATTGATTGGAAAACTTTTAGCTTTTGAAAGTGAGGAATTTGGTCCTGTTGCTACTATAAAGACAAATTTTGCCTTTAAAGCATCAACATCATCTACTCCATCATTTGACAAATCAGATTGGAAAGCCTTTTATGCAAGAGAACTTGAAGAAACTAGGAAGGAGAATGAAGAACTTGAAGAACTTGAAGCACTATTTGCAAGGAAAATGCCAAAAGGTCCAGTTGGGAGTAAGTATGAAGGTAGAGCACCCTTTAAATGTTTTAATTGCAATAAGATCAGTCATATGGCTTCGAGATGCCCTGATAGACATGCTAGACTAAGAGAAGAAGCTAGAAGAACATACAAGCCTAATCCTGAATATCAAAGATACAGATTTAAGAAGAACAAAGACAAATCTTGTTACATTGCTGATGAAGGTGTGACTGATGATTTTGATGAGGATCCAACAGACAATGGATGGGTTTTTGTTGCTATAACAGAAGATCAATCGACACCTACTGCTCAACCGGTAGAACAAGCCCTAACAGCTAAAGTTGAAGTAAAGGATGAATGGATCATTGACTCAAGATGCTCACATCATATGATAGGAGACAAAGGTAAATTCTTGAACTTTCAAGAATACAATGGAGGTTTAGTAAGATTTAGAGATGACAAAGCCTGTTCAATCAAAGGTAAGGGTACAATATCTCTTGATGGTAAGCATAACACTGACAATGTCTACTATGTTGAAGGATTAAAGCATAATCTTTTAAGTGTTGGTCAATTGGTTGAGAAGGGATTTCAGTTATAATTTAAGAATGAAAAATGCAAAATCATGAATAGAACTGGTTTAGGGATTGCAACCGGTAATCAGACTAGAGGTAATATCTTTCATTTGAATAATAGTGAAAAGGCATGCTTGATTGCACATATAGATGAAAGTTGGTTATGGCATAAGAGACTCTGTCATGTAAACTTTGATTGTATGGTAAAGATCAGTACTTCTAAGGCAGTTAGAGATCTACCTAAAATTGTGAAACCTCAGAATACAATATGTAAGGAATGTCAATTTGGAAAACAAGTTAGAGCTAGTTTCAAAAGTATTCCAGAAAAATCCAATAATGCTCTTGATTTGATTTACACTGATTTATGTGGTCCAGCTAGAACTAAAAGCTTACAAGGTGATAGATATTTCATTGTAATTATTGATGATTATTCTAGAATGTGCTGGGTTACTTTTCTTAGAGAAAAATTAGAAGCACATGGAAAGTTCAAACTGTTCAAAGCAATGGTTGAAAATGAAACCAGTAAGAAAATCAAATGTTTAAGATCAGATCAAGGAGGAGAATTCACATCTAAGGACTTTAATACATTCTGTGAAGTGAATGGAATCAAAAGACAGCTATCAGCACCTCAGACACCACAATAGAATGGAGTTGTTGAAAGGAAAAACAAAACTATCTTGGATGCAGCAAGAAGTATGTTATTTGAAGCAAATATACCACATGTGTATTGGAGAGAAGCAGTCAGCACAACCGTCTATACATTCAACAAAGTTCACATCAAAGTTGAAACCGGTAAGACCCCTCATGAACTATGGTTTGGTAATACTCCTACTCTTAAGTATTTTAGAATTTTTGGAAGTAAATGTTATATTAGAAGAGATGAGTATATTGGCAAATTTGATCGTAGAAGTGATGAAGGAATATTTCTTGGTTATTCATCTAAGAGCAAGGCATATAGATGTTTTAACAAGAGATTGCGGAAAATTGTTGAGAGTACAAATGTAAAGATTGATGAACAATTCAAAGTAACTTCAAGGTATATAGACTCTGAACTGGCAACAGAACTTGTGACAAACGAACCTACACTAAATCCACTAGTATAGAATGAAGACCCAATTACACTGGTACCATCAAAGGATTCTACAGTAATTGAAGAACAACAACAAACTAAGACACCCCGGTATGTAAGATTGAATCATTCTGAAGATCAGATAATTGGAAACAAATTTAAAGGAGTTATGACAAGAGGAAGATTGGCAAATGAAGAGGTATATCTTATTTCTCAAATTGAAACATCATCTATTAATGAGGCATATGCAGATAAATTTTGGATTAAAGCTATGGAAGAAGAATTAGGACAAATTGAGAAAAATAATACTTGGACATTAGTTCCCCGGCCTAAAGATAAAGATGTAATTGGAACCAAATGGGTATTTAAAAACAAAATTAATGAAGATGGTAAGGTTGTCAAAAATAAAGCAAGATTAGTGTGTAAGGGATATTCTCAGAAAGAAGGAGTTGATTACATTGAAACCTTTGCACCGGTAGCTAGAATTGAGGCAGTCAGATTATTCTTGGCCTTTGTAGCTCACAAGAACTACAAAGTTTATCAAATGGATATTAAATGTGCATTCTTGAATGGAGATCTTGAAGAGGAAGTATATATTGAACAACCTGATGGATTTTCTTTGACAGATGACAATGATATGGTTTGTAGGTTAAGAAAAGCTCTGTATGGATTGAAACAAGCCCCAAGAGCTTGGTATGCAAGGTTGGATAAGTATCTTTTAAAGATTGGTTTTACTAAAAGAAATGCAGACAACAATTTATATTACAAAATAACTAATGATGACATCTTGATTATAGAAGTATTCGTTGATGATATAATCTTTGGAGGAGAAGATGGATTATATAAGGAATTTTCTATTAAAATGCAGCAAGAATTTGAAATGTCTATGATTGGAGAAATAAAATTCTTTTTAGGATTGCAGATTTCACAAATTGACAAAGGTATATTTTTGAGTCAATCCAAGTACCTGAAAGAGATTTGGGATGGAGAACTCTAAACCGATAAGCATACCTATGACTACAAATGACAAATTATCTCAAAGGGATGAATCTACACCTGTTAATCCAACTAGATACAAATCTATGATAGGAGGTTTACTGTATTTGACACAAACCAGACCTGATATTATGAATGCAGTATGTATTGTTTCAAGATTTCAAAGTAATCCTAAGGAAAATCATGAATCAACAGTAAAAAGGATTTTTCGGTACTTACAAGGCACTGCAAATCTTGGATTATTGTATCCTAGAGATGAAAATTTTGATCTATGTGCATACACAGATGCAAATTGGGCAGAAGATGTGGATGATAGGAAAAGCACCACCGATGGAGCATTCTTTCTTGGAAAGAGATTAGTTTCTTGGTTGAGTAAGAAATAGAGTTGTACATCTTTATCAACAGTAGAATCAGAATATGTTGCAGCAGCAACTAACTGTACACAGGTACTATGGCTTAAGCAAATGTTGAAAGACATAAAGGTAAAATGCAAGGAACCTATTACTATATATTGTGATAACACTGTAGCAATTGATATATCTAAGAATCCGATATTTCATTCTAAAACAAAACATATTTCTATCCAACTAAATTTTCTAAGGGAAAAGGTTGAAGAAAATGAGATAAAATTGGTTTATGTGAATACTGAAGAACAACTTGCAGATATTTTCACAAAACCTTTACCTAAGGAGACTTTTGAATATCTCAGAGATCAGCTTGGAGTCATATCACCACCGGTAGAGACTTAGACAGTTGATGATTGTCATCAATCGACAGAATTAAAAGACAAATCTTTTACTCCGATCTTTGATGAGGAAGCTACTTCTCAGGGGGAGTAGTTGGTATTGATTGGTATTGGTTGGTATATGAACTTGGTTTTATTATAACTTTGGCATTTGATGTCAAAGGGTGAGAGATATCTATGGAAAAACACATTATCTTTTAAGGAGAGTTTGGTATTGAAAATCCTTGGATAAACACATCTTGCTCCCAGGGGGAGAGATTGTTGTTTAGGAGAGATTGTTGATTTTTGGTATTTGGCATTTCTGTTTTGGCACTTTGATGGTTTTTCCATCTTGTGTTGCCATCAATGCCAAAGGGGGAGATTGTTGGTATTTTGGTATGGTTTTGTCATTGATGTCAACACCTACTAAAACACTAGCACTTTGGAGATCCAGTAGCATTCACTGGCAAGCAAGTAACTATTGCACAGTTACTGGTATATGGTTCACTGATAGGATATAATGTTCACCGGCAGGAAATAATGATCACCGGCACTTGTAATGATATGGAAGAAACTTGGTAATGTTGAAGACATCATGTGGACACTTTGTTTTGAAGAATTAATCATTAGTATATTCATATTTACATATTTGCTTTTACCGATAAATAGGTCTAGGGTTACCTAGGGTTACACCGACAGGTTTATCTTTTCCAGATCAGCATGGCATGCTATGGAGATGATTTATTATTGTTGTAAATGCATTACGCTGACATGTTCAATCAGTTATTGCATCAGATATTATATTGTTTATAAAATGTTTTTATTGTAATATCTTGTAGAGCCGACCTACTAAAATTGGTCTTAGGTTATGGTATAAATGTAAGATCTTATTTGTAAGATCGAATGTGGAATGTGAGAAAAAGGATTGTGAGAACGTATATGCGAGATTAAGCAGAGGTATACACAGAGACATCATTTGAAGGTGAAGCTAGGTTTTTGTAGAAGCATATAAGCATTACACCAGTAGTGAATCCAGCATATGAAGATGCAATTTTGTGCAGTACATTCTTATTGGATTTAACCATCCAACTATAGTCAGTGTGACTCCCATTTTATAATTGAGCAGTGAGCTCTAGGCTGTTGGCCTTTCTGCATGTGCAAACCCCATTTATGTAAACTTACTATTTGCAGTAGTATCATCTGATTGTGGGTACGGTTTCCCACCGTGGTTTTTTCCCTTACAGGGTTTCCACGTACAAATATTGGTGTTATGTGTTGTGGATGACTTTATGTTTGTGTTTCATGCATTAATCTTTATCGATATAGCAATTTACTGTTAACACTGTCTACTAGCATACTTAATTGGTTTACCGGTATTAAGCATTAAGTTGGTTAAATGGTTTTTGATTTGAATTTATTAGACAACTGATTCACCTCCCTCTTAGTTGTCTCCGAGACCTAACACAAAGTTTGGTAATAACCACCAAGGCTGAGGGGATTTTAGGAGAAGCAATGATAGAAGACCCAAGGTGAAGAATACACTATTTTATAGTAGAGCCAAGAGTGTCAATTATGGTAGCAATAGGGGTCCACAACTCAAAATGTGATTTCTAGCACCATAATGTTCCTAGGAAAACACAGAGCCAAATGGAGAGAATAGAGTCTATAGATAAGACCTTGATGCAAGAGCACAAGCTTTTTGCCCTAATTTTTGGAGGGATCAATGACTTCTTTAAATGAGTGCTCCAAGGAATGTAAAAGGTAGAGCGGGAAAGAAATAAGGTCATGGTTTAAAGTGGTTTAGCAACGACATATGATAGAAGAAATAAACTTTGAAATGACCCTCCAAAGTAAAATACTTAATTATCATCAACCCTGCCTTTTTCCATGGGTCATGCATCTCCTCTCTGGCATAACCATCTTGCAATTTTACTAGGGCTTATTTCCCTTGAAAAAACTGGTTGAGGCTCTCATTGTTCACCACATGTCTGGTTCTCTTCCACTTTCTTCCTTCCATAGAAAGGCCAATAGCTTGCTCAATCACCTCCTCACTAACTTCAAATTAAATCCTCCTACCATGAATCTCTAATTATTCCAGGAGATAGTGAATTGCATGGAAAATTCCTCATCAAAACCATGCAAATTTTCAAGATACTCATAGACATCTCCATCGATGATAATTTAATTAATGAATATTCACTGAATATATCATATAGAAAGGGAGGAGGAAGTTTGATTCAAACAATAGGGAAATGAAGGAGAACCCATGGTGGCTTCAATTAGTGAACATGGGTTATAGCATGTGCATTCATGGCATACTAAAGAATCCCCCTATTTTCAAAAAATATTGCCCTAAACTTCTTTTTTGTCAACCCCTCCTAATACACAACCCGAATTAAAAGTCCCCCTATTTTAACCAGATATTGTATTTTTTCATAGCTCAAATTAAAAAGTCCCCTATTTTCACCGATAGGTAATATATTGTACCCTCATTTTTTGGATATTAAACCCCCCAATATGAATGCACGTGATATAATCTTGCCTAGCCAACGAAGCTCCCGTGGGTGAACCATGCAAACTTGACACTGAATGTGGTAAGAACATAGAAGGTAATAGTGGAGACTATTGGAAAATCCAAATGAAATCTCTTAATTTATTGAATAAAATAGGCCTTAAGAGGACCTTAGAAGTGGAACAATTTCAAAATGAAGAGAAATGATGAATTCAATTATAGATTTTCCTATAGATAAGGTGAAGCATTTTGAAGACATATGTTTAGGGTGCAATGATTGATCCCAACATATTGGAGCAATCATTATCTTGGAGCAATGGTGAGAGGTTTACTATGTGTTCTATGGATATAGAGAAAAACCTTATCTTTATATCACCAATGTTGTGTCTCATACTAAGGAGTGTTAAGGAAGGAGTGGTTAAGAAGTCAATGAAGGGTAATAAAGGTGTTAAACAACTAGACCATGATATTTTGTGTTCTCATTGTTTTAAATAATAACCTCCTCAAGTTGGGTGGTGTCTCAAAAACTTATCTCTTGCTTGAAGGAGTATCTACTTTTTTTAGTGTTGAAGCAATATTGACAATTATATATTTTCAAAATAGTTACCTACTATTACATTGCCTGAAAAAAATCCTTATTAATTTTTTCATGGAACCAAGCCTAGTGTTGGAAGCTCAATAGTTTTTAAGTTGTTAAGAATAGGCACACATATCATATTAGATGTAGATAAACTAGATGATATAAGAAAAAAATTAATATTTAATCAAATACAAGTTGGATTTAAAAGTTTAAATATTATGACTCAATATCACATGAGGGCATGCAATATAATAGAATGTAAGTGCACAATAGATGTTGAATATGAATCACTCATGAAAAATTAGACATGGGAACTCATAAGTCTGGTGGAAGAAAGTATGCTAGATGTAAATAGATATTTAAGCAAAAGTATTATCAGACAATGCAATAGAATTTAAGTGCACAATAGATGTTGAATATTAATCACTCATGAAAAATATGACATGGGAACTCATAAGTCTGGTGGAAGAGGCCTGCACATGTAGGAAGGCCAACTGCCTAGAGCTCACTGCTCAATGGGAAGTCTCACTGACTTACAATAAGGATTATACAAATCCAATATCTTGTATTGCTTTACAATAGCATCTTCAATGCTAGATTCAGTACTGGTTCCTGTCTGTTCTTTACATATACCCCTTAACCTATATTTCGCATAATAGGTCTACCTAATATTTTCCCTTTTGCTTACATCTCCTATATCAAATATCTACAATGATGTTTTTTATATATAAGAGTCATTTTACAATTTACCAAGTTGGCTTACACATTTTTACAATAATAAACAAAATATAATATAACAAAATCCTGTCGGCCTCTGTGCCGGTATACTTCCTTTCTTCTGTGTCGGTACCAGTGTCCTAAGTGCCGGTGTAGAGTGTGATATGCTGATGCCGGTATAATGCCTTTGCCGGTGCCATAAGATTGCAAGGTTGCCA
Organism: Cryptomeria japonica; assembly: GCF_030272615.1. Classification (NCBI taxonomy): domain Eukaryota; kingdom Viridiplantae; phylum Streptophyta; class Pinopsida; order Cupressales; family Cupressaceae; genus Cryptomeria; species Cryptomeria japonica. The sequence continues at coordinate 57,661,061 of NC_081412.1, forward strand.
TCAATGACAAAACCTTCAATCACATACAATGTCTCATTGGAGTGTGCATATGCCAACAATCTCCCCCTTTGGCATTGATGGCAACACTCATGAGAAATTTCAAAAATGATCCAAAAATGTGAAGTCCAAAAATGTTACCAAAAATGTGTGTGCTCCCCCTGAGCATATGATTCCTGTGATTTGAATTTTCTCATCCCACTACTCCCCCTTTGGCATCAATGACAAAGGTTGTTAAGATGTCAGTAGAGTTTGTAGTTTCAACCTTGTAACTAGGTAGTTACAATTTGAAAAAGATCTCTCAAAATCAAGTTTATACTGTCCATAAACTTTTTGCTATCCTTTATTGATGTCTCTATTCTTTTCACTGTACTGATGAGATGTTGCAAATGCTCTACCGGTGTTTTCTTTCCCTGTATTAGTGCCTCAGATACTTCCTTCCGTAGAGATGCTAGATAGTCCACTCTTGGACTTAGTTTTGATCTCAAATGCTTTTCCTTATTTACTATTGTTTCTTTCTCTCTTTCCAATTTAAGTAGTTCTTCCTCAAAATTTGTTATCTTCTCCTCAAAAACTGATAGTGTATCAGGTGAGTTGACAAAACTATCTACAAGTTTATTGATCTCATCCTGTACCTTGCTCATTTTCTTGTCTATATCTACAGTCAAAAAGTTTGTTTTATAGGTATCTTTGTAAATATTTTTTTACTCTTTCAACAAATTACATAATTCCGATAGAAATGTGTCAAAATCTCTATTACACTTCTTTATTTGCTCATCAAAGAATTTCTGTTTTTCAACTTCTACTTTATCCTTCAATGACTCTTCTTTTATTTTCTCAATGTTTTCTGAGATATATTTACACAGTGTATCAAGTTTTCCTAAAGAATCTTTGTTGTCTATATTATAGTTGGGAGCAATTACCTTCAAAATTGGTATGGTATCATCAATTGCTTTGTAAGCTTGAGAGTTGCAGTCGGTTATTTTCTTGATAGAATCTAGTAGTACCTCAGTCACATTAGTTGATTTGAAGCTTGATGATGAATCAACAATTTGAGTACCAGTAGAAGTAACCAAGCTTGTATTGACCTCTGGTAGGTCTGTTTGTGTCTGCATTTCTTTAAGCAATGGTTTTTCTACTTCACTAGTTGCCGGTGGTACCGTTTCCTTATGTATATGTTCCTGTTGCTATTGTTCCTGTTCCGGAGCCTTTTGCTCTATTTGTTCCTCTGTTTGTTGCATTGCCTTAGTCTGTGTCTGAGTCTCTACCTTATGCTCTTTGTCTTCTGTTGGTTTCTCTTGTGTGTTATCAGTTTCCTCAGCTACCAGAGGCTCACTAGCCATATCAGTCTTATCAGTTGTATCTTTGTCTACCACTATGTTGATCTTTTGAGTATCAACATCCACAATATATAAGACTTCAAGATTAGGATTATCATCCTCTACATCCATACTATTAGCTGTCGGTTGATCTTTAGTAGTTGTTGTTTTTACCGGTGGAGTAATTAAAGGAGGTGGGGGTAAGTTGTCTCTAACCTTGATACTAGGTGGTCCGCCAACTTTTCCTTTCCCCTTGTCTCTATCTTTCTGATAAAATTTTATGGGCTTGGGGTTCATGTATTCTTCTTGTTTTTCTTTCTCAACTATGAATATATCCCATCCATTTTCTGTCTCCTCTGTTACCTCATTAACTCTTCCTACCATTAAAGCAATGTGCCGGTGTGTAGTAGAAAATACTGTCCAGTTGGCTTGAGCAATTAGGTCATCAATTTCTTGGGGAGAGTTTACCAGATATACAACAAGCAGCTTTTCAATCTTTATTTTCTTATCCAGTTCTATTACTACTTGTCTTCTTGCTTCTAGTCTTTTGAATAGTTCATCAGGAATTTCATTTACTACTTCCATCAAAAACTTCTTGTACATATCCATATGTAATATAACACTATTTTCAACTTGCTCTTTTTCATCAGCTGTTAAGGTGTCATATATTTTCTCTATGTTCTTCAATTTACCTTCCTCTGTGATTTCATTCAGTAGTATATCAAGAGGGGCCAAGTCTTTGTTTGTCCTCTTCTTCTTCTTGGGTGTCAGTTTCTTCTTTGGTGTGGCCTTTCTTACCAGAGATCTCACTGCTTGTTGTTTTTGCCTTGTCCTCCTGGGTGAGGGTGTGGTTGCCGGTGAGGGATCTTTTTTTCTTACAACTCTTTTGAAAGTTGTAGGCATGTCACTCCCTGAAGAAGTACATACCGGTGATAGGTGAGTTTCAGGTTGTGTAACTGCTAACTCATCCTCTGTTATACTGGTTTTCTTTAGTACATCTTCTTTGATGGCTTTTGCTTGTCTGGAACCTTTCCTTACAACTGCCTCAACCTTTTTCACTCTTTTATTTGATTGTATTTGGCTTTCAATGGTTTTTGTACTACCAAATACTTCTTCCTTAGGTTCTCTAGGGGCTTCCAGAAGTACTTTGGCATATGTTTCAACTATGTGATCATCTGTTTCATAGCCCATCTCGATTACCCAAACTGTCCTGGGGATGACTGCTTCCATCTAGATTTCATCTTTCTTGATTACAAAGCATATTTCATCTTTGTATTTGTCTACAATCTTTTGTGATAACCTTATTCTTTTCTTCATTTTGGCCTTTCATGCTTGAAAGAAGTCATGAATATTGTTTTCCTTGTTTTCACCCATGTTATTGAATAGTTTTGTTAATTGTTTGCCTACCGGTATATCATATCCAAGTTCTTTGTAACCTATACCGGGAACCTGTTTTGTTATGTGTAGCATCAGACATACTAACAGATTTCCAAACCTGAAAGTTCCTTTCTTGTCCTTCTTGATCTTTCCAAGGTTGTCAATTAATTCATCTTTTAACCACTCACATACATCAATTTTTGCATTGTCTGTGACCATATCATAAGCACTCTTAATGCATAACCTTGAAACTGAATTGAGTCTATTTGCATGAGTAGCTTTATATCCTAATATCATGCTGATAAATCTCACATTGATATCTGTTACATCATTAACTCTTAGGGACCTCTTGTCAAATGTTGTGCTAGTTAGGTTTGTAACTAGGTCATTAGAAACCTTCTTGGTTTTATCTAGTCTTTTACCGGTGGTCGGTAACCCTATGACAGCTTTCACAGCTTCCTTGGTGATTTTGTGGACTGCATCCAACCAGAAAAATTCACCATGTACCCTTCTTAAGACTATCCTAATCACATCCTTGGGAAATTCAGGAATGCTAAGGATCTCTGTAAATCCTAGGGTCTCAATGATTTTGTGTTCATCTTTTACATTGCCGATTTTATCACATATCATAGTTTTAAACATGGTTTTAATTTCTTCATCTCCTAATTCCTCAATGTTGCAGTGGATGTACATTCTGGGGTCTTCAACATAAACAACTCCCTTAGGAATTTGAGAAAAAGCACATAAGGTATCATCTTTCTTTGCTACCTCGGGAACTAACTGAAATATGGGCCTAGGTCTTTTTATCACTTCAACAATAGTAGGGTTTGCTATATATTCAATTGCAGAGGTGGATGCCATGATTAAATACCTTTTACTGCCTTAGGATGGATGATTGCTTGGAGTGTTCTTGCTTCTTTCTCGAAATGCCTTAGCTCGGAATCTTCGCGCTCTTCGTAAATTTGAAATCTCGGTGAAACAAAATGGAGCCAAAACCTTAATTTTATAATGTCTTTTCACCATCTACCACATTAATTGCATCCCTGTTAAGTATTCACTTAACATTGTTTGCCGGTAATAAGTAAATATCAACTTCCTATCTCTAACCAAGGGAATAATAGCACATGTATCAATAGATTGCCAAACCCTCCAGGAAATTTTCTTCAATTTGATGAAGAGCTTCCTGTCGGTGGAGCACTGCTCTGTCCTTCTGGTGAAGGATCACTCTATTCTGTCGGTGAAGCATTGGTTGGTTCTACTGGTGGAGGAGTATTCCCAATATTTAGATTATCTTTTCTAATCCATTGTTTTGAGAATTCTTGCTTAACCTCTTCAACTTTTTCTTTACCTTTCAAGCTACAACTTTTGTTGTCTACTGGTGTTCCTTTACTTCTACAGAATTTAGCAATATGCCCAATCTTGTTACATGCATAACAAGTTACATTATTTTTTTGAATAGCTTTCCCATAACCTATGCCAGTTTGTGTTCTGCATTGATTAGATAAATGTCCAAATCTTCCACAAATATAGCATCTCACATTCATTCTGTAGTTTTCAGAATTGTGACCTACTTTATTGCATTTAGAACATTGATCGGTGGGTGTGTTAATATTCTGATAATTTCTAGATCTACATTCATTTGCTCTATGACCATACTTATTACATTTAAAACATTTTCCATTGAATTTATAAGCATTAGGTTGTCTTACCGGTTTTTTGTGATCCTGAGTATTTGCAGTATCGGAGCTTTCACCAACTTCAAAGCCAATTCCAAAAGTGTCACCTTTAGGTATTTGATTCTTCAGCAAGGTGCCAAGTTCCTCTGAGCTTTTCTTGAATTTTTCTTTATGTTGATTTGTAGTTTCTAGTTCTCTTTCTAAGACTTCTTTTTGTCTCATCAATTCATTTGAGTCATTCTGAGTATGCATCAGATCTATCTTCAACATGTCATTTTCATAGCTAAGTCTTGTGTTCTCATTTGCTGCATCACTTAGTCTTCTGGTCAATTCTTCTTCATTCTTCTTCCTATCCTCAATCTCTTTGCAAAATCTCATAGTCATATCCTGCATCTCATTCTTCATTGTCATGATCTCTTGTTTCAACTTGCTTATCATATCATTAAGTGATTCCTTTTCATCATTCTCATTTTGCAATTTTTCATAAAGTTCTCTTCTCTTTTTTCTTGCAACAGTAAAATTTTCTTGAAGTGCCTGAATGATATCCTGAGCTGCCCTTAAATCATCTTCTAGTTTGATATTTTTCAATTTTTCTGCATCATAGTCTGTAAGAGCTCCTTCCAGTTGCTTCATCAGATTTTCCATTTTTACCGGTGTCAAGATCTTTCTCAAGCTGTTAAGCTTTTGAAAATAGAGGAACAAGCTCTGATACCAATTGTTAGGGATCCCACAGATACTGAGAGGGGGGGGGGGGTGAATTAGTATCTGAGCGGTGAATGGAATTTCTTAACTTAAAACATGCAGAACATAATATAACAGTGTACTAGTATGCAAGAAATAATGCAATAAACAAAATCAAGAACATCCACATGAAAAGCACACCATAACACAAGATTTAATGAGGAAACCCGGTGTGGGAAAAACCTCGGTGGGATTTGTGACCCACAATATTCACTCATTGGCCAATAAGAGAATATTACTTACAATAGGGGTTTGCACATGCAGGAAGGCCAACTGCCTAGAGCTCACTGCTCAATGGGAAGTCTCACTAACTTACAATAAGGATTATACAAATCCAATATCTTGTACTGCTTTACAATAGCATCTTCAATGCCAGATTCAGTACCGGTTCCTGCCCTATTCTTTACATATACCCCTTAACCTATATTTTGCATAATAGGTCGGCCTAATATTTTCCCTTTTTCTTACATCTCCTATATCAAATGTCTACAATGATCTCTTTTATATATAAGAGTCATTTTACAATTTGCCAAGTCGGCTGACACATTTTTACAATAATAAACAAAATATAATATAACAAAATCCTGTCGGCCTCTATGCCGGTATACTTCCTTTCTTCTGTGCCAGTGCCGGTGTAGAGTGTGATCTGCTGATGCTGGTATAATGCCTTTGCCGGTGGCATAAGATTGCAAGGTTGCCATCAATGACAAAACCTTCAATCACATACAATGTCTCATTGGAGTGTGCATATGCCAATAGATGTAAATAGCTATTTAAGCAAAAGTATTATCAGACAATGCAATAGAATTTAAGTGCACAATAGATGCTGAATATTAATCACTCATGAAAAATTAGACATGGGAACTCATAAGTCTTTTGCTAAGAAAGAAAGTATACTAAATACAAATTGCTATTTAAGCAAAAGCATTTAAATTAAATGGATCAGTTGAATGATGCAAAGGTAATTGGTGGAAAAGGTATACATGCCCAACTTGAAGCATTTGATTAACATAATTTTTTTTACTTATATTGAAAATAACTCCCATAATCTAATTATTCTTCCTATTACATGAAAATTATACTTTCATGTGCATCAATTAAACACCTAGAAAAATATTTTCAAATGGGCTAATAAAAGAAAATTATATACAACCAAAATGTATAATCTAAAAAGGGGAGGATCAATTGATTGACTTTCTCAAATTTCAAACAATCATGAATAACATATGGTCTAAAATATTAGGAAATTTTATATGGGATGAACAATATTTTCCTTGCTACACTAATTGAAATGCCTAGATCAAGCATATTAATGAGTCAATTATAATTTTAGCATTAAATGTTCTGATTAATTAAAGCAAGATAAACCGAAATGATTTAAATTTAGCACTATATGGTAATTTTATTTCTATTAAATTATCTAAAATTGTTAAATATGAGATTGTTAAATTTTGAGTCAAATGTTGAATTTGAGATGTCTATCTATGGTGAGATTCGTTATTGCTTAGGAATTCAAATTTCTAAAGGTAGAAGATACAAATTTGCTTTTGTGAGGAAAGGTGCAATGTTAATTTTCTTAGTAAGTTTAATAAGATAAATGATTGCAAGTTATTAGGTACTAAATAGAAATTGTTAATAAGCTATCATTGAAATTTATGTAAATATCTTGAAGAAAGAAGAATACATGGAGATAGTTCCTTATCAGTGACATAAGAAGCATAATATATGTAGTAAAACTCATACAAAAATTTTCAAGCAATTTTATAGCACAAAATTTAGTAGTAAAGAGTATTTTTAAGTATCTAAAAAGAACAATTAATATTGAAACCACATTTAGTGGGAGTTTAATAAGATGCATAGAGTTTATATGAAATTATGGTGTAGATTAGGTAGGGAATATTGATAATTACACATTGACATTAAGTTAATGGTTAATTTTAATTTGTGGTATAGCTCCTAGAATGAGTAAGGAAAAATAAATGATTTTTTTCCTTTCCACTGCTAAAGCATAACATCTATTAACTTGTCAAGTTGTACATAATTAATTGATTTTCTAAAAGATATTGTTCTTTTTTTTCTTTGGCAAAAGGCTATAAGCCTGATATATATTAATATAAAAGGATTTTATAGAATACAAAAAAAGACTCTTGACATCCAGATGAAATATTTGTCACAACATAGAAGGCATTGCATGCCTTGAAATTAAGCTAGCCTATATAGACCTAGTATAATAAAACAACAAACATATAACTCATAAAAACAAAATGGGAGAAAAATCTACCTACTAGCATATTACTCTTCCACGACATCCTCCTGAACTTCATTCTCTCCTTGCTGCTCCTGGAGATTGCCATGTGCAGACTCTTGTTGGGAGGATGAACTGGCCTTGTCTCTAGTTGGAATTGATTGAGGCATTTTATTATTTGGTTATGGCACCTAGGGATCATTCTGAACTTGGTTTGTAGGGAAAAGTCAACAATATCTATTAAGATGATGAAATTTTATGGATTCACCTCCTATGCCAAACATTGTGAGCTAAAAAAAGCATGGAGGATCAGGTAATAATTAGAAAAACATGACATTTTAGGCTTTATTAAGCAACATGGTTGATATCCCCCATTTAAACCAATCATTTTGAATGAACTTCAACACAAGGCAACATAATTAAAAAAACAATGACTTTTAGCTTGAGTGCAGTTTTCAGTCACACTTGCTTTCATGGATCACTAAATTGGCAATATCTGGGAAGCTGTTTATGGAGGGATCACCTTCCAATATTTCAATTTCCACTTTTTGACATCCCAATTTTTATAGTTTATCCGTTATGCAATTATCCTCTCTATAAGTATGGGATAGTTGAAATGATTCAAATTTATGCAATAAGTTCCAAACTTTTTGTAGTATATATTTTATATCAATTTTGACACTTTAATTCCCTGCAGGCATTAATGATTAGAAGTGACTCCCATTGTATATGAATATTATTTATACCCAAACGTGTAACTTGAAGAAGGCTGTGGAAGAGAGCCAATGATTCTACCATGTTATTTGTGTCTAGGGGTAAAGAGATGGACTTCACCATTTTTAGCTTCCCTGTATGATCACTAATGCAAATACTCACACCAGAGATGCCCAGATTACCTCTAGAAGCATCATAAAAGTTTAATTTGTGGAAGCCATGAAATGGGGGTAACCATTTAACATTATTTCTATCTAATTTCACCTTACCAGAATGATGAATGTTTCCTTTGAAGGGCATAACTATGTTTTCCCAAGCTTTAAAAATAGAGTCATCCCATCTTGTAAATAAAGAGCTACAATTCTTATGCTTCTAAACATAAGCATTTACTATTTCTGACATGGAACTCACATTAATCTTTTGAGTTTGTTGGATGGAGTTAGTGGCTTTCCTAAAAATTCTCTTGTTACGTTCCCACCAAATAGACCAAAGAACTGTAGCACAAATGATGCACCAAATGCTTGCAAAGAAAGAGGTTTTGTATAATATTGGTCAAGATTGGAACAAGTCCCAAACATTATTAGGGAGAGGTGAAAAGAAAGGTTCCAATTTGGACATCATGTGTTTCCAACAATGTTGAGCAAATTCACATTGAATGAATAGATGATCAATTGTTTCAAAATATTCATCACATAAGACACATTTGAAAGGCTCTACAATTTGAAGTTTAGCTAATTTGTCACTTGTTAGAACTCTTTTATGAAGTTCAAGCCAAGCAAAACTCCATGATTTAGGCAGTAAATCATTATACCAACAAAATAAAAAGGCCCTCTGAGATTGCATTTGAATTTACTTATTTTGAATTGCTTTATAACCTTTACTGAATATTTTTCATCTTTAGATGCTGCCCAAATAACTATGTCATATTTTTGCTCTTCTGAAATTTGTATTTGTGAACACTCTTTCCATGTTACTCTCCTTGAAGATATTTCAATTGAATCAATAAAATCAATTAACCTAACACCTCTAATTTATGAGAGAATAGGAAATATTGGCTGAAGATGTACATTGTCTTTTAAAGGTGGATAACTGTTGCAAGAATTATTCCAAAAATGAAAAACCTCTCACTTATGAACTAACCAAGAGATGTAAGAAGTAACAACTTGCTGATAGGACATCATGAAAATCCACATTGTAGATCCATCTAGAGAGTTAGAAATTGTGAATATTTTTAATGCATTTTTAGATTACAGATACTTGGCCTGCATAATTTCGCACCATTTTGATTTAGAGTGTGTATACATCTTCCATATTAGTTTTCCTTCAAATGCCAAATTATGCTTATATATATCATGTATTCTAGCACGTACTAACATTTTGATTGAGGATATACTATTTAGAAAAACTAGGGGGAGGCTTTTAGCATCATTCATATTTCCTTTCTAAAGGAAATCCTTCATAATCTTTTGTATTTGAAGAAAAATTGATTTACGTGCCTTAAGGGCTTCTATAAAATAATTTGGGATTTCTGCTAGGACTATTTTGATAAGTAAAATGTGGCTTGATAGAGATAACCATCTTGCTTTCGAGGTTGAAATTCTAGATTTAATCCTCTCTATCACTTTAGACCAATGGGAAACTTTGTTTACCCCCATGAAGAAGGGAATTCCCAAGTAAGAGCAAGGTAGATCATCTATTTGAAAGCCTATAATTTGAGTTAAACACATAAACCTTAGATTTCCTCTTTACCATTAGGTTTGAGTTAAACACATAAACCTTAGATTTCAATGCATTGACTTTCTAACCCGAAACTGAAGTATATGTATCCTTCTTTCATCTGGTTAGCTTTTGCTAAGTTTTCTTTTCCATATAACAATGTGTCATCAGAAAAAAGGGTGTGAGTAACTGAAATATCTGTAAAAGCAATTTTGATTCCTTTCCAACAACCCAAACCATGTTTTTGCTTAATTAATATACTAAACACCTCTGCCATGATAATGAAGAGGAAAGGACAAAAAGGATCCCCTTGTCTTATACCCTGAGTGGCACAAAATAAACCAGAAGGAGTTCCATTAATTATGATTGAAAAGGTTGCCCCTAATAAACATGAAAAAATCTATTTTCTCCATTTGCTTCAAAAGCCAAATTTATGCAATACCTTTCCCAAAAAACTCCAGTTTACCCTATCATAAGCTTTCATCTTATCAATTTTGACTATGAAACCTAGAAGATGGTTTGTGTTGATTGAATGTATGACTTCATGCGTTACAAAATCCCCCTCAACTATTCACTTCTTGGGACAAAACCACCTTGTTCTTGAGATATAATTTTCGGGATGAGATGTTACAAGCTTAAGTAAATAGCTTTAGTAAAAAAATTATAAATAGTGTTACAAAGTGAAATAGGTTCAAATTATGTATAAGTTTTTGGCTCTTTTGATTTTGGTAGAAGGACAATATTGGTAGAATTGAAATTCTTTAGCATTGAACCACTTTTCATTGATTCCTCTAAAGCCACAAACAAATCAAATCCTAAAACATCCCAACATTTTAAAACAAAGCTATAGAACCATTCAGACCTGGAGATTTATCCGAATACAATGAGAAGACCACCATTTGGACCTAGAGATTTATCTAGAGACAATAAGAAGACCACCATTCAAACTTCATCACAAGTAAAGAGCTTCATTAAATTTGCATTCTCCTCTAGAGTAATAATAGAAGGAATTTCTCCTAGTAGTTCCTTCTCTTTTTGAAGTATTTTTGGAATACAGACACCATCTAGGGATAATAATTTCTTGAAATAATTAACCCCCTTAGCTTGTATGTCTTTAGGATTTGTAAGTTGGACCCATGAACAAGCATCCTGAATTGAAAAAATGGCTTGTGCTGCTCTTCTTGCTTGGCTTGAAGCATGAAGTAGTTTTGTGTTGCAATATCCCTCTATCAACCATAACTCTCTTGATTTATATCTCCATAAACTTCCTCTCTTTTGACTAACTCTTGCCAATGTGACTATAAATTTTTCTATTTCTCAAAGGTGTTTGTGTCTTAGAGACCATGTTAAATGATGTGTTCATGAATTTTTCCCAATTCCTTTGCTACCTCTTTTTGGACAAAGATATTTTTGAAGACAATCAAATTCCATATTTTTATTTGGCTCTTGAGAAATTGAAGTTTTTTGAAATATTGAAACATTTTTGTACCTCTTTGAAATTGTGCACTTACCCACCGTCGACAAAGAAGAGGTAAAAAATGGGGGTGTCTGAACCACATTATTTCAAACTTGAAGGGAGGCTTATGTCGAGGTGGAGATAAATTTTTTGATATGTCAATGGAGATTGCATAGTGATTAGAGTATAGAAGAGGAAATATCTATGAATTCAATACAAAGGTTACCAATGTTAGATACTTCTGCCATAAACCTTACTTCGCTATGCTCTGTTCTTACTCGCTCATAAAATAAATACATCATAATGCATATGCAATTATTTTCTCTCATATACCACTTGCATTCATTACTTACAAAATGACCTACAAGATCTCATACATATATGAGTCTTTACAATACATCATATCGGCTATATAAATAATATTATAATATAAAACAATCTAATTTCCATGTTGACTAGGAGTGTCGGTAAGATCTACTATTGGTGTATCTTCGATGCCAGTGAGAATAGACTTGTAGTGCCTACTGGTGCCAGTGTAACCTATGAACCATGTTACCAGTTGGTTGCCATCAATGACAATATCAACTATTCTCATCTGAGTGTATAATGCCAACAATCTCCCCCTTTGGCATTGGTGGCAACACTCATGAGAAAAATCCAAAATCTGATATCCAAAAATAAAGTCCAAAACTGATCCAAGAGTAAGAGTGCTCCCCTTGAGCAAATGATCCCTTCTGTACATTTTTCTCCCACACTACTCCCCCTTTGACATCAATGACAAAGGATGTCAAAAAGAATCAAATAATTCAAAATTCTACCTCAAAGCCTGTAACTGGTTATGTACAATCTGAAAGATATTCGCTAAAATCACATTAAGACTTTGCATAAATTTAGTGCTGTCAGAAATAATGATTTTAGTTTGTTTGATCATCCCGGTCAGATAATGCATCTGTTGCTCCGATGATATTTCTCCTTGAATGGTTTCTTTAGACAACTCAATCCACTGTGTTAGAAGGTTGTCCAATCTAGGACCAATCCTTGCTTTTTCCTTTTCTAATTTTTCAATATTTTCTTCAAAAACTGCCATTTTTTGATCCAAAACTGAAGTAAGTTTTGAAGAACCTATCATGTTATCTGCTATATCATCAATCTCCTTTTGTGTTTTCCTTATCTCCTCATCAATATCCTCTGTTAGGTGGTGAGGCTTGCATGTTTCCTTATACAATTCTTTATATTCCAAAACAATGGAATTAAGTACTAGTAATAAAGAATCAATATGCTTTGTGCAATCCTTAATAGTATTATCAAAGAATTCACCTTTCTCCTTATTCACCCTTTCCTTAACAGTCTCTTCATTAATTTTATCTACAGCTAGAATATTTGAAGGAATGAATTTGGACAATGTGTCCAATTTACCTAAAGATCTAGAAATATGATCTATCTTGCAAACCGGTGCAATCAATTTCAAAATAGGTAAAGTATCATCAATGGCCTTAAATGCTAAGGCGTTGCATTCAGTAATCTTCTTTATGGAATCTAAAAGTACATCTGTCAATTAGTAGGTTTGTAATCCATGGTGGAAGTGCTAGGAGGAGTGCGAGGTTCTGTAGTTGGTTTCTTCTCATCTCTGGATTCCTTAATCACTTCTGCTATCTTGCTTCGATCATTAACCTCTTCTTGATGCACTGTTTTCTTCCTTCTTCTCACTTTTGTTTTCAACCTTTTTTTCATCCTTACTGTCTTCCTTACTGACTGCCGGTTCAACTACACTTTGTTCTTTTCCCTTGTCTGCTACTGCTTCTTCTTGTGCTTCTGCTAGTATTTCACTGTTAAGCTGAGTATCATCAGGGATGGATTTTGATTCCTTAACTTTAGCTGGTATCTCAATATTCTGCTGAGAGTCAACAGTGTTGACCGGTGACTCAAATATCTCAATATTTATAGTTTCAAATTTCTTTACCTCTATTGTTTCCTTATCCAACACAATATTAAAGTCCTGAGTGTCCACATTCATAGTAAAAAAAATGTCAGACTCCGGATTAGTGTCATCTCTTGTCATTTCCTCTGCCTTCCCTTCTTCAGGTTGACTAATCGTTTGTGTCGGTGCCTCTACAGTTATTGGTGGGGTGTCGTGTACTGGTGGAGGAAGGTTATCCTTGATCATGATATCAGGAACACTTCCAAGTTTCCTTTTACATTTATCTTTCTGATATACTTTGGTAAATGACTTTTCCATTTTCTGCCTATCCTTCTCTTCTTTCTTCTCTCTTTCAACAAAAAATATATCCCACTTATCCGCTGTCTCATCTGCTATTCCTTTAACTCTGCCAGCCATAAGACTAACTTGCCGGTGACCACTCACAAAAACTATTCTATTTGCCTCTAATATTAAATCATCAATTTCCTACTTGGAATTAATAGGATGCAGAACTAATAGAGCTTCTACCTTTAATTTCTTGTCAAGCTCCATGACAGACATTATCTTAGCCTCTAATCTTAAGTATAAATCATTTGGTAGACCATCTACAACTTCAATAAGAACTTTCTTATAGATATCAAGATATAAAATAATACTTTCTTCTATAGTATCCTTATTTGAATCCTTGAAAGAATGATATAATTTATTCACATTACCAAGGTTACCATCTTGGGTGATTTCATTGATCAACTCTTCCGGTGTAAGAGTATCCAATGCCTTAGGTTTTGGTTTTTTCTTTGGAGTCACTTTCTTCTTCAAACCACTGGGCTCTTTTATAGCCTATTGTTTCTTTCTCTGTGTTCTTGACTTCTTGGGAGATGGAGTAGGTGTCAGTGAAGGTTTTCTTTTCTTCATGTCCACTCTCTTGAATTCAGCTACCCTGTCACTATCAGAATAAGATGAAGTAGCCATAGGGGAAATGTGAGCTACCAGTTTTTGCTTTGATTGACTTACATTCACACTAGTAGCAATACCACCAAGATTCATCAATCCTTCTGTAACATCCTTTACCATCTTAGAAGCATCTTTCATAAATTTTTCTCTTTTCTTCCTCTGCTTTATCATAGCAACACCACTTTCAATGGTTTCAACATTACCAAATATCTCCTCTATTGGTTCCGGTGGAGCATCTAGGAGTATTTTAGCATATGAATCTAAGATGTGAGAATCTACCTCATATCCCATTTCAGTAATCCAGACAATTCTGGGTTTAACTGCCTCCATCCAGATTTCATCTCTTTTCACTACAAAGCATATTTGTTTATCATATTTATCCACAGTTCTTTGGGGAATCCTTTCCCTTTGTATCATTTTAGCTTGGAAATTGTTGAAGTAGTCTTTTACCAACCTATCACCATCAGATCCCATACCGGTGATTACCTCCCTTATTTGTTTTCCAATAGAAGTATCATAGGCAAAATCCTTATGTCCTATACCAGGAATCTGTTTTGAAAATTAAAGCATTAAACACACTATCAGACTTCCAAATTTAAAGGTTCCTTTCTTATCACCTTTGATTTTATGCAAATTCTCTAACAGTTCATCCTTTAACCATTCACAGATGTCAATTTTAGCATTGTTTAATATCATCTCATGAGCACTATGAATGCAGGAACTAGATACAGAATTCAACCTATTAGTATGACCAACTTTATATCCAATGACCATACTTGCAAATTTAACATTTTCATCTTTTATATCATTGACCTTAAGTGACCAGTTGTCAAATTTTTCGGTTAAGCTCATAACCTCTTTGTTAGGGATTTTCTTCTTCTTGTCAGGTCTAGAACTGGTGGAGGGTAAACCGATAACAACCCTAATAGATTCCTTGGTAATCTTAAATACTGAGTCCAACCACATAAATTCACTGTGAACCCTGCTAAGGACATAGTGGATGGCTTCATCTGAGAATTCTGGCATATGGAGGATATCAATGAAACCTAAATACTCAACTACCTTGTGTTCCGGTTTCACTACCCCATTCTTGTTGATTACATTCATGTACATGTTCATCAAATCTTCGGACCCTAAACTTTCTATGTAACAATGTATGTATGCCCTAGGGTCTTCAGCAAACGCAACTCCCTTCAGGATTATAGAAAATGCACCAATAGAGTCATCCAGTTTTTCTATCTTAGGAATGATCTTGAAAATGGGTCTAGGTTATTTTATGTTCTCCATAATGGTAGGGTTTTCTACAAATTTGGGAACAAAAGATGAAGATGACATTGCGAAAGATAAATACCTTTTAACTGAGAAATCCTTGAATGCTTTGAAAATACTTTTGTTGCTTCACCTTTAGAATTCCTTTTCTCAATTTTGCTCTCTTCGAATTCTTGGATGCTTGGTGAATTGAAATGAGACGTTAAAATGCCTTTATAACCAAAAAGTTACTTACAATTGCAATAAATGCTTCGCCGGTGAAGTGAAAACTCCACATATCTATCGGTAAAGAAGAAATATAACTTCTTACCACTAACTGAGGGTAAATGCATTATATTCAATTAGTTGCCTTACCCCTAAGGATTATTCCTTATTTGGATGAAGAATCTCCTGCTGATGCAGGATTACCCTGTTTTGTCGGTGCAGAGACACATTTATCACTTCTCTGATCTCTCTTCCTAATCTATTGTTTAGAAAATTCTTGCTTGATTTTAGTCACCTTTTCTTTGCCTTTGTTATTGGATCATTTATTGTTCGCCGGTACAGTCTTGCTTCTGCAAAATTTTGCAATATGCCCAATCTTGTTACATGCATAACAAGTTACATTGTTTCTCTAAATAGCCTTTCCATAACCTTGACCGGTTTGAGTGTTGCATTGATTAGATAAATGTCCAAATCTACCACAAACATAGCATTTCACATTTATTCTACAATTGTCTGAGTTATGACCATTTTATTGCATTTGGAACATTGACCGGTGGGTAAGTTTGTATTTTGATTATTCCTAAATCTGCACTGATTTTCTCTATGACCAAATTTGTTGTAATTAAAACATTTCCCATTAAATTTATAAGCATTAGGTTTCCTTACCAGTTTGCTATGATCATGATTGTTTGCAGTCCCAGAACTTTCTCCATGTTCAAATCCAAGTCCAGCTGTTTCTCCATCAGGTTTTTGATTTCAGCATATCATCAAGATTATCTGAACTTTTCTTGAATTTGTCTTTGTATTCATTTGCAGTGACCAACTCACTTTCCAAAGTACTAACTTGTCTCATAAGTTCCTCTTTGTCATGTTGCATGTGAATCAAATCTATTTTAAGCATATCATTTTCATAACTAAGCCTTAGAGATTCATCTGAACTTTCATTAAGTCTTCTAGCCAAATCTTCTTCATTCCTCTTTCTATCTTTAATATCCTTGCATAATCTTATGGTTAAATCTTGCATCTCATTCTTCAAGTTACTATTCTCTTGTCTCAATTTCTCTTCAATATCTCTGAGAGTTTCCTTTTCTTCATCATCTTGATTTTGCAATTGTACATGTAATTCTTTTCTCTTATTCTTTTCTATAACTAGATTATCTTAAAGTGCTTTGATGAATTCCCAAGCAGTTCTAAGTTCATCTTCCATTTTGATATTCTTCATTTTTTCTACATCAAAATCTTGAAGAGCTCCTTCCAACCGTTGTCTCAAACTTTCCATCTGTACCGATTTCAGAATCTTCCTCAAGTTGTTAGGCTTCTACAAATAGAGGAATAGGCTCTGATACCAATTGTTAGATACTTCTGCTATAAACCTTTCTTCACTCTGCTCTGCTCTTATTCGCTCATAAAATAATTACATCATAATGCATATATAGTTATTCACTCTCATATACCGCTTGCATTCATTACTTAATTATATTTCCTTACTTACAAAATGACCTACAAGATCTCATACATATGTGAGTCTTTACAATACATCATGTCGGGTATACAAATAATATTATAATACAAAACAATATAATTTACATGTCGGCTAGGAGTGCCAGTAAGATCTTATGTCGGTGTAGGTTGGATGCTGGTGAGAATAGACTTGTAGTGCCTACCGGTGCCGGTAGATGATGTTTGTTGTCGGTGTAACCTATGAACCATGTACCAGTTGGTTGCCATCAATGACAACATCAACTATTCTCATCTGAGTGTATAATGCCAACAACCAGGAACAAGTTCTAAGAAGCTAGGAATCTATCCAGTCATTCAACAATCTGTGAATTTGTTTTCTTCCTATTAGTCCATGTAAAATGACCATGTTCTGGCATAATGTCTTTTAATGCATTGTCTGATATAAAAGAACTAAAATCTTCCATGGTTTTGTGAGGAGGGCTAAAAGATATTGTTCTTTCTTACATTTAAAATCTACAAATCTTAAATGCAATAACTATAATAGTATTATGATGGCAATGAAATCAAAGTTTCATGACAAAACCAAAAGTAGAAGTATGATATTCTTTTTTAATGAACCAAATAATAAAGATGTAATAATTGTGACAAAAGCATTGCCAAAAGACATTCAAATTTTGGAGGAGAGACTTCAATCTTCAATATATAAGATATCAAATATTTTCTTGAATAAAAATGTTATAAAAATGTAAAAAAAATCTCATATTCATAAATTATAATTAATTTTTTAAAATTCATAAAACACATACAATTAATAGTAAAAAAATAAAAAATAAAAAATAATATATTATATTGATTCATTAAAGTTAATTTTAACGGTAACTAGTTTTTCCATCAAATCACAACTCATCCAAAATTCACATATAAAATATATTGTATATTGGATAAAAGATAGAAGATAATAATAGAGGAAAAGGGCATGTAGTTAATGAGAAAGACACCCAGCTAACGGTCTATGGGACTTGTGTTTTAATTTGTTAAGAAAAAATAAATTTGAAGTGTAAAAATAGTTTTGAATGTGAAAGATATAGGTGATAAGTGGATTATATGATGTTTAACTAACATTTGTATAGCTAGTTTAAAAATTTAGTTCATTTATTGCGAGCTCATGTATAAATAATTTTAAATATATTCACATATTTTGTATTGAATAAGCATAGCATGTTCCAAATCAAATGTAAAAGCTTGAAAATCTATTCTACTCTTCAATACAAACAAACTACATTTTCCATGTGTGCAACTATTCCCGTTCAACAGATTTCAAATGAAGTTGTGATGTTTGCTTTGCGTGTGACTATTCCTACTCAGTAGATTTCAAATGAACCTGTTGTCACCATTTTTTATATTGGGAGTATTTTCCTTTCAATTCATTGATTTTTCAGGGTTTCAATGTCTTGTTGGTTTCTTACGTTTATTTTTCTAAGGGTTTAGGGTTATGCACTTCAAAATTCTACATTATGAAGGTTTTCCCTTATGTTTCCTTGTTACCCTTTTCCACTTAAGTGGAAGGGTTAGTCCGTCATTGGAAAGGGGCCCCTTTTAGTCTTGTTTTAGGTGGGTTCTAATAATTCTTTAATTTTTTGCCTTTTTCCTAAGTTTTGATTTCCTTGTCGGGTTATGTAACGATCATGCAAGTTCT
Source organism: Cryptomeria japonica (assembly GCF_030272615.1). Classification (NCBI taxonomy): domain Eukaryota; kingdom Viridiplantae; phylum Streptophyta; class Pinopsida; order Cupressales; family Cupressaceae; genus Cryptomeria; species Cryptomeria japonica. The sequence continues at coordinate 57,679,804 of NC_081412.1, forward strand.
TGTTGATCGGGTGGATGTCGCCATTTCGTGAAGGAAAGTTGCCTGAAGTTTACCCTTCGTGGATTGGTGACTAAATGGTGGGACGTGCTTCTTTGAGAGTTTTTCTGTGGGTGTTAAAGTGTCGACAAGTTCCAGGATGATCAATGATTGTCGCTACTCCTTAAAGTGAAGGTGCCTGAAGTTTACCCTTCGCGAAGTAGTGATCGATGAGCTGGCGATCTAGGTGGCAATGAGCTGGCAGGTCCCGCTAAGGTAGAAATGACAGAATAGGCTATGTGGCAGACTAGATGGAAAGAATAGGAGATCTACACGAGGAAAAGGGTGATCTAAATAGCATGACACGTGCGCAGTTTGCTGAAGAGGAAACTTGGCCGAAAAGGAAGTGATCCAGTCACCAAAAAGGTGCACGTGGCGGTCATAAGATGGAAACCTCCAGACTCTTGAACAAATAAGTGATTGACATGTGGATACATCTAGCAGAAGTTCACAAGCGAGTGGAGTAACATGAAGGGCCCACTTTGAAAGGTAGGTTGGTTAAAGGTCAGGCAAGTTTGGTAGTGATCGGCGGTTGTCGCTATATCGTAGATGGAAGTATCTCAATTGTTAAGCTTACGAACCAGTGACAAACTGGTGGAGGCCATGGTTAAGATAAGTTGTAATAGTGAACGGTCACAGTGAGAAAATAAAGACCGAGCATGTTTAGGATCCATCAGCGGTTGTCGCTATACCGTAAGAGGAAGTTGCACGAGTCTTAAGCTTACAAATCAACAACAAACTGCTAGCAGCAGCGGCTAAGGCCGGGCTTAAAAGGAAGGCAGTTGCAATGGATGTAAAGGTTGAGTAGTTAGTTTCTAATCTGACGGCGGTCATTGATCCGCTATGCGAAGGTGTTTGAAGTTTACCCTCCGCGGATCAGCGACCAAGCAGTGGGACCCATTTTGAAGCGAGCTGCCTAGGTAAGGTAAAGAGGATGTAAGTTGTGCATGATCTCTTAGTAGTCATTGATCCGCTATGTGAAGATGCATGATGTTTACCCTTTGCGGATCAGCGACCAAAGGGAAAACCGTTTGAAAGAATTTTGTTGCCCATTGACGCAAATTTTTGAATTTATAAAAAATTGATTGTTGAAGTGTGCCGCTTAATTAGCTCTAGTAAAATCCTTAGGTACTGCAATAAATCTTATGTGAGCCAAAGATTTCTATGTGCATTCACAATTCTTGCAGAAGAACCAGAGCGCAGGGCGGAATTTCTTAAATAACAAGTAAGTTTCTCGTAATTGTGCTCTGTGATTGCCAATCGCTTAGTGTTGCTACGTTTCTAAATTTCCGGAAAGTGTTAAATTTTTATTTAAAAAGGGGATAGTTCTTGAAATGGCACCACGGAGAGAATTCACAAGAAAGGTGAATTACTAGGAAAGAGCCATCTGTGATGACTTCCTAGAGAAATTGACTCTATCAACTAATAGTGTATTAAAATGAAAGGATCTTGTGCCCAAATCTCCTCACTTGAGAGTTAGCGATAGTCTGTATGATAAAGGGTATTGGCTAAGGGATGCCCAGATAGGCATGGCAGGTCTAGGACTCTTCAAGGTTGCTTTCAGTTAGAGAAATTCTACCGCTCTGAACAATAGTATGTGGGAGCTAGATGTAGGAAAACTTATAATGCCTAGGGTTTTCATGGATGTTGACCTCTCGACTCAAATTGCAAGCAATTATGACCCCGTTTCCAAGGTTATAAGGAGTGTAAGTGGAGGGGCTCTGATTGAAATTAATGATGATGAAATTAGAAAGGTTTTTAGACTCAGTGAGTTCTCAAATTATTTGGAGCCTATCAATTTCAAAATGCTTGCTAAAGTTTATGAAGCATAGAGGGATCATCTCAGAAGTGGTCCATTAAAGGAATTATTTGCAAATATAGGAGGATTGGCAATGGTGGGTTCGAGCACAATGGAGCCCTTCTTCTTGAATTTCTTTACCCTAAGGGCTAAGGGAATGTACTGGTCTCAGTGTTAGATTCTTGGAGAGGATGTAGAAACAACCATGCCTACCCATTATATGCTTATGATGGCCCAAATTCTAAACCCTTCCCTAGCTGTGACTTTTGATTTTGCTCCTTACCTTACTGATGCCATTCATGAGGACTTAATAGGGTTAAAGAATGCTAAGGTGGACACACCTTTTGCATGGTATTCTCTCCTCATGCATATGTTCTTGTTCAAGGGTGCTGATTATTTTGCCAATGAGATGGAACTGATGAAATTGAAGGATGGAGAGGAAATGTCGGTACAGTTATGGAGCACTATTCTGTCTTGGGATAGAGAGGATGCTAGTTACCTTAAATTTGATAAATGTTTTGCATCTAGGCTCAAAATCCTTTTGTGTCCGCAAAACCCTATGATTCCTAAAGCTCTCCTTGAATTCCTCAAGCCGAAAGAGTTTGTTGAAGACCTTAAAATTGTGCACAACTGGGGTGACATCTACTTGTACCCAGTCTCTACTGTTTTTAGAGATTATTGTTTCAGAGGAGCTCCATATCTGCTCCCTTACCAGGCCCCTTTAAAGATTGGAATTGCAGAAGTTTTGAGACAAATAGGAGGTCTATAGGAGGAAAAATTGACAAATAAAGGGAGGGGAACTATTTTCCCAACTATCACCCTTGCACATCAATTTGTAATTACCAAGGGTGGGTGGGTCCATTTTGATAAATTTCTTCAACCATATAAGTTATCTACTATAGTGGTAAGGTTTGCTGACCTGGAGGGTTTTTTCAAAGACATGTTTAGGAAGAAAGTCACATGTGAAGGTAAGGCCCATCAATTCCATTTTCCTGAAGATTTGATCAAAAATGAGTTCAATTTAGATGAATAGGAACTGAGAAAGGAAAAGTGGATAGATTTTAAGAAATCTCTAGACTTCATCCACTAGTTTGATAGTAGCTATGATCCCTTGGCCAGCTTTACTCCTTTTGAGGAAAAGGTCAAGTTTTTGATTCTTTACTTTGAAGATTTAATGCAAACCTTAATGGAGAAGAGGGAGGCTATATTTAAAAATGATCCTAAAAATGCTAAACTTGTTCTAGCTAAGCTTGCCTATGCCAAGATAGTGCCTCCAGGTGATTATGTGATGCATAAGAGACCAACATATAATTTGCTAATGCCAACAAGAGATGAGCCCTCCTCTTCAAAAGGAAAAGGACCATTAGTAGATGTTTTGGAAATTCAAAACTTCCCTGAAGGGCAAAGGGCAGGAAAAGAGGTGCAAGCAAGTGAGCCCTTGTATTATCCATCCCAATCCCCAATACATGTGGGAGATGAGCATGCATTGGCAGAATAATTGTTGCAATTAGGAAGTCTTGGGGAGATTACTTGCACTTATGAAGAAATGCAAGAAGGAATGTCGGAAGAACTAGCAAGTCCCAAAATGGACTTAATTGTGGAGGAATTTGTGGGTAAAGAGTTGGACCCTATCATCAAACAGGTCAATGAGGATTTCTTGGGTGATAATAATTTTGTTAAAACAAGATCTTTTATGCAATTCATTTCGAGGAAAAACATAGATCATTTCAAAGAAAGATGTAAAAAGACAAAGATTGAACATCCTCATAAAGGGACATCTGTAGTTGAAGAAGATGTGAAAAAGGAAATGGTGACAGAATTTGAGGCCATTACCCCTGAGCAGGGGAGGGAAATGATAGAAAAATATGGGGTATTGATTCTCCCTGAGTGGGACATAGCTGATACATTAATCCTTGATGCTATCAAAAAAGAAACAAAGCCCTTAGAAGGAGTGACTTTTAGAAAGGATCATGCTTCTTTGGTCATGTGGTCTTTGAGAAGAGAAGAAAACAAGAAGAGCAAAGGCTCCTCAAAATCCAGTTATTCAGGGGGCATGATTGTAAAGAGAGTAAAAGACATAGGGCTGGTGGAGGCTTCTAGTACAACTCTGGAGTCTGCAAAATTCAATGTGGCTATGGCCGAAAGAGAAGCCAAGGAAAAGGCTGATCTCCAAGTGAAATTGGAGATGATCTTAAAGGCTTATAATGAAGCCAAAGTTGAAATAGCACAAAAAGATAGTACAATTGCAAAATTGAGGAGTCAGAGAGTATGGCAAAATCAGGAGGGTGAATATTCTACTTTGATGATTGCCTCCTCCCTAGCCAAACCTCCAACTACTATTCCAATCATTGAGTTCCCCTCTTCCCCTATGATTCTTGGTTTCCAATGTATTGAGACTATCCAAGATGAAATGGAAAAATTGAAGCAGGCTCAGGCTATGTTTGCGAGTAAATATGAGGAGAAGGTTAGAGGCACAATTTTGAAGTTTTTTGACACAATAGGGGCTTCTATTATGTATATATACATGAATTGATTTTTGAGCATGTTGATTGCTTTAAATGATGATAAGGCTATTCTGGAGCCAATTTTAAATAAATGGATGTCTAGGGAAGTGGATTTGGAACTTATGTGCTCATCCCATAAAGAGGCAGATGCTGATGCCATTATTAAATCCACTTGTGAGTTGTTAAGAGGTAAGTCTAGGTTGGCAGAAGGAAGAGCTAGTTCAGAAAGAAAATCAACCCTGTATAGGAAAGAATATGCTGACCAGAAGTTTGAGTTATTTCCTAGAGGTTTTGTTAGCACAAGCAAGTTAAAAGATGAAGAAGTATGGCTTGGCAAGTTAGGCCATAAATTGTCACAACGGATAAATGATGTTATCAATTCAGATGATACATCTTTATTCATTTGAACAAATGAAGAAATTGAAAGGATGAAGTAACACTATGGTTTCTTGGAAACAGAAGTCAAGCAGTTAAGGAACACTTGGAAAAGATTAAATAAGTTGAAGAAGAAAATTGTTTGCTACTCTTGACCTAGTGATGACGTGTTCAAAGGATGGAAAGATAAATATATGATGCAAGAAGCAGAGGCTCAAGAATAGTCAATTGATGTTGCAACATTGTGACAAAACTCAAGGAAGTTGGAAGTGGTTAGCTCTTGTAACTACTTGTTTTAGGCTAATCGGATTTTTGAGAAATTGAAGACACCTGGCACTCGATATGTGAATATTGAGAAGTCTTTTGGCCTATATTCAACTGGTTAACTAATTGGTTTTCCTCCTTTTTCTTTTAGCAAGAATTGTAACCCTTTTTTGAGAGAGAATTATGGTTAGAACAAAATTTCCTAGGAAAGTCTGAAGCTTGTTGCATCCATATTTCTATAAATGGATACCAGGACTATTAGAAAAATCATCACAAGAATCATGTAAGAAAACTTTGACAAAATGTATTTAGGGTTTGTTTGGTTTATGGAAAATCATTCTTGAGTTGTGTAAAATTTGATGGAAAGTATTAATATACAGACCAGAGCATTCAAGTCTTAATTTCTGTTGTCTTCATGTCTTTATGGTTAGTTACTATTTTGATTAAATGATTTAGGATTGTTTGATTGAATAATTTACAAGGCAACTTATGAAAAGGAGTTTAGGTTGTTCCCTCAATGAGGGAAATTAGATATACTTGAAACCTTTTCATTGGTAACTAGTGATTCTTGCTTGAATTCAATGACTGGATTTATGCACATAGCGAGAGTTTATGTATGTCAGGCATATATAAATTTGGTTAAATAATTGTAATGACATGTATGTGAAATCTTTTATGTCAGTTTTTGCCCAATTCTGAGCAACTTTGAAGCCCGAATAAGGCACTGGTATAACTTGTTAAGGTTCATGATTTTCTTGGTGATCAATAAAATTGAATATGTCTTTCTTTTACATTCAATTATGTCTAAAGGTGTAGGGTTTACAGGAGTTATCATTGGTCTCCTATAAATTTTCAATTGCATAAAGTGATCTAGGAGGTACACCCACCTAAGCTTAGATTTAAGCTTGAAGTGAAGAAGGTTTTTATGTAAATCTTGTTAAATGTTGTCTTTTGTTTCTGTTTCGTGTTGTTTCTCTCCATAAGCGACAGAGGTTTGAGAATTCTAATAGAGAAAACAAAACAATAAAAATTTGAGAACAACAAAACTATTGGGACTCATTAAATTTGAGTCAAGTTTTGAGGCCCATTTCAAAATTTTGCTTTGCATTTTCAGAAAGACCACCCAATCTCATCCAGAGTGGCCTAGCTAGAGAGAGGGTAAAATGGAGCTAGTTGATTTTCAAGAGGTAAAGCTTTGAAATGTGTCCTACACCTTTCATTTGGCCCATGAAGTGTTTTGCAACTTTCAAAATTCAGTTTGGATTAGTTGATCAAGTACCCATTTCAAGGGGTGACCTGAAAGTGCATCTTAGGTGCAAATGCAGATTTTATCAAGTAGCCAAATTTAATCTTTTATAACTCTTTCCCAGATGGTCGTCATATCAAAATTCAAAGTGCATTGAATTTTGTGCATATAAGTGTGCCTCCATGCAAAATTTCAAGTCTTTATGAATCTGTTTCATCAGTTTTCCAAAATGATTTCTTGAGCCATTTCATTCAATTTTCTGTATTTTCATTGCTACATCTTTTTAACTGGCCATTTTCATGAGCGCACCATTTGCACCCAGTCAGCCTTTTGGTCAATTTGAGCATTCTAAGGTCTTCTTTGTATTTCAAGGTATCTATGCCTCATATTTGGGGGTCTGAAGAGATCATTTGATATTTTTAGGAAAAGCATTTTGAGGTCCCTACGCATTGGTTTTATCAGGTTCACAATGTTGACAGAGGCATTTAGTCATGTTTGACCATTAATATTTCTTCACCCGGGATTCCTTTTTAGAAATGGTTTGGTAGAGTGAATGTTTGTATATCAAACAATACGCCTATCAGTTTGCGAAGTCTAGAAAAGTGTTTTGACCAGTTTGAAAATTACATCTTTGAGATTAAATGCGAAAATGTGGTGTAGGCGCCTGAAAGTTGTGAAACTCAGTTTAATGATCATAAAATGGTGCCGATCGATTCCAGAGGTATGTTCGAGGTTCTTGAGGCATTTCAAAGGTCAGTTGCATGAAAACAAATTTTTTTTAGCCAGACCCAGCTTGGGGCCTGACCTGGCTCATACCCATGCATTAATTTTATGGTGAAATGTTCTTATTTCATGGCAATGCATATCAATACCATCTCGATTGCAATTCATCAGTTGGATAGTGAGAGAGAAGAGAAACTCCAACACCAAATGCAAACTGGTATGTGGCAAATTGAAAGATTTTAACATCAAGGATACTGTTGGAGGCTCATCTAAGATAGTAATCAGAAATTTCATTGTAAATGTGATTCAGAAATATTTGGAGATCCACTTTTTTGGGTTGGAAAGGGAACATATGACATACCAATGCAGAAGGGCATTACTAAATTCAAACAAATGCAAATTTGAATGGTGAAGCCAAGTCTTGTATGGCATCATGGTTGAAGAGGCATTTTAAAACCTCAAGCAAATAAAATTGGCAGATTTAAACCCAATGTTTTCTCTGCCTGATATGGAGCAGGTTTTAATATTCAAACAAAATGCAATTGGCATGAAGCCAAAGTCTCCTTGTTACGCTTGGCGTTGGTGGAGGGCAAAGAGAAAGTCTTCCTTTGCTGTGACTGCCAGCTTCCTCCCTCTGCATGGTGTTTGTGAGGCATAAAAGGTTTCAACAAATGAAATTAGCAATAAATGCCTTTGACAGGATTAAATGCCAGAATCTCCCCTAGCATAGTGTGGAAAGGGAATATGGAGCAGGTTTTGAACTTTCCAACAAGTGAAAATAACAATCTCCAACCTTCATCTCCTGCGCGGTTCCTGCTATAACGGGTGGCGGTGAAAAGACCAAGAAACTTTTAAGCAGATGCAAGTGATCTTCTCTATGGCGTGATGGTTAAAAGGGCTCAGAAAATTTTTTTGCAATGCAAATTTAAGCACAAAGCATGTTGGCAGGCATCAAGCCAAATCCTTTGGAGTGTGGCACGATGGTTGGTGAGTAGAGGCAATTTAAAATTCCAAACAAATGCAATAGGCATGCTTTGTCATTTCTCCCTACAATGTGGCTAGCTAAGAACAGAAGCTTCCAAGCTAATGCAATTGGCATAAAGTCAAAAACCCCTCCTCTGCATGGCATGTAATAAAGCATAAGAAACTTTTAAAAGCAAATGCCATAGTAGGTTTAAAACGTAAAGTTCTCCTTGTTGTGCAAACATAAAGCAATGCTATTAGCGGGTGTATATGCCGAATTCCCCTACTGGAGTGTGGCATAGAAGGTGTTGGAGAAGGATAGAAACTTCCAGGCTAGTGAACAAACCAGTGAAATGTGAAAATGTTTTAATCCCACATTGGTTGTGGAGGGGAACAATTTGATATTTAAATGTAAAGCTCCACTCAACCATAGTGTCAAAGCCTTGAAGGCTTTTGACACAAATGCAAGCTGGGCACCCAGTGGACCCCACGCACGCGTGCACAAATCCTGAGGCAAGGAGGCTAGCTGGCAACCAGGTGGGCCCCACCATGTGCATAGTTCTCGAGGTGAGTGAGTTTTGCTGTGAAAGAATAAGTTAACTGGTGACCAGGTTCAAGGATGATCAATGGTGGTCGCTACTCCGCAAGGCGAAGATGCTCATTGGATACCATCGCGGATCAGCGACAAAGCACGTGCAGAAAATGGTGGATTAAAGATCGAGCAAGTTCAAAGATGATCAACAGTTGTCGCTACTTCGTAAAGTGAAGGTGCTCAACCATTACCCTTCATAGAGTAGCGACCGATGAGCTGGTAGGTGAGCTGGCGGGTCTTACTGAGGTGGCGATGACAGAGCAGTCCAGTGGCGAACATGTGGCGATCCACACGTTGCAAGGCAGGTGAGGTGTCGTCCCAAGTGGCAAACAGTGGACCCTATGAGCAAATCACAGGCTACCATGTTGTAGGGCGTCAGATGAGAAATTGGTGAAAAATTAAAATTAAATATAAAGTCCTGACTATATAGAAAAATGAAAATTTAAATGATGGTGGCCTGCATAAAAGATTAATTTGCTCAGGGGTTGTTTTTTGCCCAAAATGGCAAGTATTATATATCATCGGAAAGATCTCAAGACGCCGAATCCATTCATGTAGTTTGTTTCAACAAAAATCAGATATTTTGAGAGCAGTTTCCACGGGAAGAGAAGGAAATATTTTTCAATTGGGGAAAGAGGACACTTGGAAATGTTTTATGCAGATTTTGATCTTTTCCCTCCTCTTATTATTCTCATTTCTTCTCAATTGTTAGGGTTCCATATTTTTTGGAGAAATGCTCTAGATTTCTTGGTTTCCAATTCTAAGTTTTCTTCAAGTTTGCAGTGTAATGTCTGCTTTCAAGTAATGGAGTTTTATTTTCTTGTTGTAGGTGTTATTTGTTGCAGGTTCTTGTGTATGTAAGGCATGCACAAATTCACATAGAATTTGTCTCTGAAGTATACTTTCATTTTATTCAAATTTGATTCTTAAGGAGGATCAAGTTTGTCATGAGCAGCTGTGTCTGTGAATGTAATGCTTGTTTGTAGGTAATATTCAAGGAAGATTTTAAATTCTGTGAGCAAACATTAAATAAAATAGGGTTCATGTTTCTAGATCTAATATTTTCTGTGGATAAGCTTAGTAATGCATTTATGTAGGAATATTTCATGATGAAGATGGATTTGCAGTGAGTGTTTTCATTTGTAGTTTGATGTATGAATTTGTTGCCCTTGGATAAGGCTTTGGTTTTGCAGATTCTTGGGTTTTCTCAGAGATTCAAAATCAAATCAAAATATATTTCTTTGTTTTCTGTTATGTGGAATTGTTCCACTTATCTCATGTTCAAATATGTTGGGTTGTCAATATAGATTTAGCCTATCTGCAGTACCTTCCTTGTTGTTTGAACCTTTTATGAGAGCTATTTGCTTTTATTGATGTTGCCATATGTGGATAAATGAGTCTGATTCAGTGCATCAAATGGTGTCCCCCCTAGGTCTAGCAGAACCTAAAGTGCAAGAGGATCAATTAGGATCCTATGTTATGTTGTCCAAGTCCTGATGTATGGCATAGATTGAAATTGGCCATTTTATAGAAGGATTGTAGGTGAGCTTGGGTTAACCAGATTTGGTGAACAACAAAAATGGCGACTCTGCTGGGGAGAGTCATAGTGTAAATCTATATTGTAGATCAATGCTAGTATCGTCATAAGTTTGTTCAAATATGTATACCCGTGCCCTTGTGATAAGCTTCTCTATCCCTGCATCTTATCGTTCCGTTTTTAAAAAAAGATTGTGTTCCCATTCTATTATCTCCTATGAGTGATTTACTGAGCTTCATAATTTCTTAATATTCCCAATTTGGGTGGCGACTCTAATAAAGAAAAACCAGTGTTCTTGACAAAGTATAATTCATTTTAAGGAAGCACATATAATGCAGAGGGGGAGAAACACGAGGTACTACATGAGGAGAAATCCTCAAGAGAGATTGTAGGAGGGATTGCCTGAACAAGCCTGGAAATGTCAAAGGAGAATGGTTACACATGAACCAGTTAACACTACATGGATACAAAAGAATAATTGTACGGGTAAGTCTTCTGAAAGACCTATCTATGCAAATTCCAATACTTCTTCCTGTGAATCTAAGCAAGATATTATGGGTTTTTGTTCAGGTCTGTTTGGTAATAATGAGGATGTCCAAACTCTGCATCAAAGAGTCTCTCATACTGCTAATTCTAGAAAAGATAGAAATAGTTCTAATGTTAGGATGGATTATGTACCATGAAATATAGACAAGAACATCAGTTTGATTGATATTGATCAAGCCCATGTATCAAATTCTGAAGAGGTTTTTCTAGATCCAAATGAAGTATCCCTGGAAATTGAGGCTCTTAATAGGAGAGTTCATCAATTGATCTCTTTAAGAACACAAAAGAAAATGAACAAAGAAAATGAGATTAAAGATAAATTGAGTGAGAGAGACAGGTTGTTGAGGCAGATTGTAGACCTTGAATTGTTCACCCAAGAAAAATGAATTAGTGAGGAAGAAGGCCCTGTTATAAGGGAAAATCTTACTGTCAAGACCAATCCTACACACAAAATTATTATGCAAGCCACTAGAAAGGTTCTTAGTGACCCACAACCTACTAGAAATACTATCGACAAAGGGAAATAGAAGGTCATAGAAATAGAAGGTTATAGTAGATTGGTGAGGAATAAGGGACTAAAGACTTCCACCAGTGAGCAGAGACTGCTTTACAGGAAGCAACCGGTAGCAGATCATAATGGTAATTGATAAGTATGCAAAGTAAAAAGGATAAGCACGCATAGTCATCAACATGCTTGACTTGCTAACATGTGGATCTGACAAATTTAGAAAGAGCCAGCTGATGATGGGGTTCTTTCTAGAGAACCAAAGAGATATGTGTTGGCATATGTGCAGAGTATGATGACATTATGATATTGTATGATGACATGATGATATTGTATGTTCTCATTGATGTCAATATGCTAAAGAGTGAACCAATATATTGAAGTAAGCAACTTGCAAGAGAACCGGTATGATGTTGTGAACCTGTATATGTGAAAAAGTGAAGTGATATGTCTGTCCAAGTGAATCGATATGTTGGAATGTGAACCAGTATATGGAATGTTTTGTATCAAGGTTTCATATGGTATGACTATCGGTTGGTAGTCTTAGCTTCAGGGTTTCCAGTTGAATTGTTCCAAGCCCGTGTGATTCAACTGATGACATCGTGTGATGAGTTAGAATTGTAATGAAGAACATATTGTGTTGCCACATCAACCTTGTGCACGTGAAGGATCTTGCATGAAGGAGATAGATCCTATCTACCTCGGGAATGTGCAAAGTCTCTATAAATGGTGGAGAATGCGTGATGGGTTATCAGCCTCCAAGAAGCGGTGAATAACTTACATTGGAGAACATCTTGAGATCTATTCAAGACTGTTGTAATCAATGCAATATATTCAACAGTTAGGATTGAACCAACTGAATTGCTTAACCTAAATGTTTAGGGTTTAGGGTTTATGCTACCGACCTATCTTTCCTATAAGGTCAATGTTGTTTTTCATGTTGAGGCTATTGGAAAATGTTGTGTGTGTATCTAAGTGTAGAGATACGTGATTCTTGCCAGACCAGATAAGATAATAGATACCTGTAGAGTGTGATTGCAGAAGGAAGGAACTAAAGCGGATCTGCATTGCCATTGAAGTGTTGTTACCAGATTATTGTAATACCTGTTGACCTCTAACCACTTCAACAGTTGGAAAATCCCTTAATAGGGTGACTCAAAATCTTTGAGTTCTTAAAATCCTCTAACAAGGTAACCTTTAACAGGGTTTAACCCTTAACTAGGTATTTTAGCCATCCCTTCACCGGGTGATCCCTAGCAAGATCGGTTCCTAATAGAACCTATTGTAAAGTCTTTAACTAGACTAGGCTCCTAACAAAGCAGACTTCAAAAGGGTTCAAAGAACAGCTTGTGGGTATTCATCCCCACCATGGTTTTTCCCAGTTGGGTTTCCACATGAAAAAATATGTGTGTTATGTGTGATGCTTTTCATGTGATGCTTTGTTATTTTCTATCAAGCAGTAAAGCATGTTGAACCAGTAAGTCTTTACATTTCTGTTGATGTATTACTAGTGTATACATATGGGTGAAGTGGAAATAAGATGTTAGATTGTGTGTAAATCCAAGAGTTACCGGTTTATGTCTTTCACATTCTTACTGTGTTTAATCGACAGTAATCTGGTTTAGACCGGTGTTATTGCTTGCCAGTCAAGTGCAATGTTTTCAGTCAAACCGGTTCAAGGAAAAGTGTTTTTGTCTGTACTGATTCACACCCCCTCTTAGTACCAGTTTGGTCCTAACTGTTCATCATTGATTCATCAATATGTGGGATGAACAAATAGTCCCACCGATATAATCGGTGAGATTTGAGGAATGAACAGATTGGCACATATAATTATTTTTGAGTTCGAATTTTAGAGGGAAAATTCACACCAAGATTGAATACAACTAAATACATGTTTTTCATCTTGATTTTTTGAGTGTTATGTTTTTCATCTTGATTTTTTGAGTGTCGTGGGTGTTGTTAAGGAATTGAGATTGAAAATAAGAGTAAGGTGAAGAACAAGCAAAGTGCAAAAGGGTTCCTTATGAATTGGTGAAGTCATTACCAAGCAGAGATTGAAGAAGATGCAAAGCAAATCTATTTGACAAAAAAGTGTCATCATCAAATCAATGATTTGTTGCTCTCAAATAATTGCAGCAGATTAAATCCCTTAACAGGGTGAACCTTAACCGGTTCTGTTTGTAAAATCCCCTAACAGGGTCACTCCATGATGGAAGTGTAAAATCCTTCTGCAAGGTAAATCCTAATAGATTCTAAGGTATTCTTAACATGATACCATTCATCTTTAATAGGGTGATGTTCTTAGAAGGAACACGATTGTAAGCTCTTAACCAGACACTCTTTTAACTGCAGTAAAAGAGATTGTGGGTTGTTCCCACCGTGGTTTTCTCCCTCCAACCCAGGGTTTCCACATATAATTTATGGAGTTATGTGATGTTTATTTTATGCATGCAAATCTATTTCCTTCAATGTTCTTTCTTTCATGATTAATGCAATGTTTTAAGTTAATTTAAAAAGGGTAGTTGCAGACCAGTCAGTTTGGAATATTATTGTTTATAAACTGTTTTTACTGATTCACCCCCCTCTCAGTCACTGATTAATACCAACAATTGGTATCAGAGCTTAGGTCCTCTAAAGAAAAGTTTAATATCTTGAGGAAAATATCATGGAGGAATATAGGTATCAGAAGCATCTTGATGAAGCTAATGAGATGTTGCTCAACTGAAGGATAAACTGAAAAAATCACTTGCTGAAAGGAAGGAACTTGCTCTACAACTTAATGAGAATCAGGATATCATAGATCAACTCTTTGTACAGAGTGGATCTGAAGAAGAAGAAGAAGAAGAGGTAGTATCAAAGCTGATGGAAAAGAAAAATAAGTTGACCGAAGAAATAAAAAATATAAAAAGAGAGCATGAAAGTCAGGCCCTGAGAATGGCTGAAATACTAGAAGCCAACAGGATGGCAGAAGAAAGAAAGAGAAATGCAGAAGAAGCACTGTCAAGAGATAAAAAGATCCAAAAGACTTTCTTAAGAATCCCTAAGAGAGAATGATGCAATCATCATTAAAAAGGATGAAGAAATCCAAATTCTTACTCAAGAGAATGTAGTAATGCAAGAGCATCTACATGACAAAGAAGAGGAAAAGGAGAAGATGATGAAGGAGATTGAACAACTCAAAAATGAGTTGTAAGCTACAAATGAGAGAAATGAAAAGTTGAGAAAATTTAATGAAAGCTATAAGAAGATAGATGAGCAATGAAAAGCTCAAAGGAGAACAAAGGTGACAATCGGTCTTGGCTACTCAGGTACAGGTCCAATGGAAACAGGAGAATAATATAATCCCAAGAGGATGAAGGATGATAAAAGGGACAAATCATGAATAAAAGGTATGGAGTTTTCTAAATATTCTTGCAATTATTGTGGTAAACTAGGTCATAAGTCTGATGTATGTAGATATTGATCGGTCGGTCACAAGAAGTTATTCACCTTTGATGGTTATTGCTATAACTGTCACAAGTATGGACACACTGCTTATTAGTGTAAATCTTGATCAAGTAGCATGTCTAGTAGAAGAAGCTTTAATGGATATTGATTTACATGCAATAAATATGGACAGAAAGATGAAGAATGCATGTTCAAGACAAATGCATCACGATCACCACCTAAACTGGTTAGCCCTAATAGAAAGAGTAATCATCTCAATGCTACTTGTGGAAATTTTGGTCATGTTGTAGTGAATTGCACTATGAGAATGGGTCAGAGAAACAATGCAAGACCATGGAAAACAATTGGTATGGCATGTTTCAATTGCCACAAGATCGATCATTTAGCCAGAGAGTGCAGGAACCGATCCTATAACCGATCTAAAGATAGGAACCAGTTTGGCAAGAAGAAAGGGCCAAATGATTTTAAAGGAAAGAAGACAATTGAAGAGGTGAATAATGAAATGAAAAAGACGTGGACTAACAAGGAAGAAATCAAAGAAGGAAAGAAGCACTCTAAAACTAAGTCATAATCCACTAGTGATGACAACTCTTCTTAAAACTAAGCATACTGATGCTCAAGGGAGCCTTTTAAAACAAAAAGGAAAATCATGGCTGATTCCCTAAAACCAAAGTGAGGTAACTCTTATTTGCATTACTTGGATGCATAAAATTTGGCATATTGTTTATGATTCTTCATCGGTGAATTGTTAAGAGTATAGGTTCTAAAGGTTGCATTGTTGCCGGTAAGGAAGTAACACTGGTAAATTATATGATATTACTGTTTGAGGTCGTACAACTTAACCGTTGTAAAAGCACACCGAGCTACTTAACAAATAAATAAGGAAATGAAAGCTCATTTTGTTTACCTTGATTTCATTTGTGCATTCATGAGCTCCTAGTGCAATCAAATGTTTTCTAAATCTATTAAGTGTATTATGTGCAAAGTAAGTTTGGAGATCAAGCGGTGAAGTTTTGGTGATCAAAAGCCCTAGCAAAAATGATAGAAGAAGTCAATCTGTGAATTCTATTCAAATTCATCATGGTAGATTCTGTGTCAACTCCTGTGTTGGTTGAGGTAGTTCAGGAACCACAATCCAAGTTCAAGGTGTATCCCATGA
The DNA here is from genome assembly GCF_030272615.1 of Cryptomeria japonica. Taxonomy (NCBI): domain Eukaryota; kingdom Viridiplantae; phylum Streptophyta; class Pinopsida; order Cupressales; family Cupressaceae; genus Cryptomeria; species Cryptomeria japonica. The sequence continues at coordinate 57,695,502 of NC_081412.1, forward strand.
AGGTCAGAGAGATTGATATGATTGGTGCCCTATCATCTGTGCCCTCTGATGTGTTACTGATTGAAGATATCTATTCTTTCATCCACTATAAGCTTGAAGAACTTGGAGTCAAATTCATTCAAGATGAATTCAAAAGGTTTTGTAATAATGATTTGTTGAAGGTAGAACATATGCATCTAAAAAACCAAGGGTTTCTAGTTTGTTGTTGATAATCCTAACCAATTCCATGCTGATTAGACCAAGTATGTGCTAAGTAGAGTGCATGACCAATTTCTATGGTTGGAAGTTGAAGCACCAATCAAAATCACAAAGGAGGTGATCCAAAGAGTAACAGGGTTCAATGCAATAGGCAAAGCACTAACCCTAAGTACAATATCATCTGGTGATGTCACTCAGTTGTAGCAATCCCGATTTGACAAGAAAGCAATGACAATCACTCACATTGAGGACAGAAAAGTGAGGTTTGAATCTGCAGTGATAGCTTATAGGGTTTATCAATCAAGCCACATGAACAGTGTGTTGAGCAGTACTATCCATGTAGCTTACTGGATCATCAAGGAGGATGCAACATACAACATTTGTGAGATGATAAGCGGTCAATTCATAGTGAACATGGGATGTGTCAAGAAGGAAAAAAGACAATCATTCAAGTATGGTTCAGTACTGGTATGTATCTTCTTCTATGTGCAAAATTTCTTTCCTGGTAAAGGCAATGTAGTGTGGTTTGCAGATAAATCTATCACAATTCAAATAGATGAAATTATTAGAGACTTAGGTGATAAGTTTGGAGAGACAATGTGGGGTTATTTTAAAGATTTCCAAACAATAATGCATCAACAAGAGAGAATCCCAACCGGTATAGTCCAAAAGTTCAAGGACACTATGTGTTTTCTTGTTGATACTGATTGTTGCATTATTCAAGCGACTCAACCTAGAACCTTTTGGGTACCCACTATGGGTTATGAGATTGGTGTAGACACTTCCAAATTATATGCAAACATGTTATTGTCTAAATTAGTAGACATAAATGCAAAGAGATTTGGAACTTATAAGGAGGCAAGCTCCAAATTAAAGAGGAAACTCAAGGAGCCTATCAGACAAAAGAAAGTTAGAAAAATGATTGACACCTTAGATAAGAAGTATGGAGGTGAAACATCCAGTGCCACTGCTTCCACTGGTACAAGTGAACACACAGGGGCTAAATCAAGCAAAGATGGAAAACAAACAAAAGAAAATAAGAAAATGTCCAAGACAAAACCCAAGGGTGTTGCATCCAGCAAACCAATAGCATACATGAAAGAAAAGGACTTAGATACTCCTACATCTTCCCAAGGTAAAGGTAGACCGGTAGGAGTCACATATGCAAGAAAGAAAAGGAATGAAAGGACAATTGACACAAAGGTTAAAAAGAAGCCCAAGAAGGATGAAAAGGAGGGTGATAACTCTGACACCCAATCTGATAAGATAGTAAAAGAAGTCAGAAGAAGTGGTAGGAATGTAGCTCCAACTGTTGATGAATTGGTCCATGGGATCAAAGAGTATGGAGGTTTAGTTGCCATTGGGAGAAAGTATCCCCTCTGCAATGAGGAAGACAAAAGAAAAATTGTAGATGCATTTATCTAGAACTTACATAAATTCTGCAAAACTCCTAGTGAACTACATGGAATTATTCCATCATATTTACAAAATCTCATTGAAGGGAGATGGAAAACTGCCCTAGCAATTAAGAAGGAACATAGAATAAAGGCACTCATGGAAGTGCAATATGAATTAGATTATAATCAAGCATCTATAGTGGTCGAAGCATGCGTAATACATTTCAAAATAAGGAACAGAACAGGGAGAGTTGCCATAGGATATATTAAAGGTGTGCATAATGAGGGTGTTTCTATGTGGAAAGCAATTTTGAGCCAACAAAAGGAAGTTGAGGAGGAAATAGAAAAACAAGTAAAACAAGGACAAGATGTAGCTGCTCAAGAAAAGGGCAAAAGAATAGACAAGGACACCACCAATGAGTTTGATGTATTTAGAGCTGAAGATATCATAGGTGATGTTGTGTCAGATATTCCTAATTTGACAAAGGATGTAGAGCCACCAGTTGAACAAAAATCAACTGTTGAAACTATTGATATTGATGATACACCGACAAAGGGAACCGAGCAAACTAAGCATCCCGGAGAAGATGAAGTTATAATTGAGAAGATCCCTTATGATGAAAGACCTCAAAGGAATCCGGTGACAATATATACTCCCATAGAAAATCCTACTGACAACAAACCTCATTTACCAAAAAAGCGTGTAGAGGAAGAAACCCCAAAGGTGATAGATTCATCAATTCCATCTGTTCATTAAGCAGAGAAGAAGGAAGCAAAAAGAAGAAGAGAAGAAGGAAACAAAGGAAAAGAAAATAGAAAGGAAGGAAACAGAAACAATCGATACTGGTCCAGAGGAGACCAAGGAACCAGAACAGGACAAGAAGAAAGAGGATTCCTCATTCAGTCAACCTAAAGGCAGTAAGAAAATAGTGGTGGACACTCTTCTAGTGAAAAGGAAGTTATATTTAGGAAAAGGAAGTTATATTTAGAAAAGGAACGTGAGAAGAAGAAAGCTAAACTCACCATCTTAGCTAGCTCTGAGGTAGAGGCTGAAGAAGAAAAAGAAGAAAAAGAGGAGGAAGAAGAGGAAGACTTAGTAATAGATACCAAGAAGATGACCCCCAAACAGTTAATGATAGTTTCAGAAAAATTGAGAATTCAAGCTAAAAAGGCCAAAGTTAGAGAAAATAAAAAGAAGGCGATAATTCTTAATACTGCAAAGACAATTCTATCTGATCTCATTCCTCACATTGTTGTTGATGATAATGCATCCATCATTGATCAATTGGGTACTCTTGTCAAAGCAATTAGTTCAGAGGCAACCTATCTGGAGAAGGTTGCAACTAGGAAGTATGAAACCAAGAGAGATGAGAAATTAATGGAAGAAATATCAATTGACAAAGTTTCTCTCTCTAACAACACTAAAGAGGTGAAATCTATCTTAAATGAAGTTGGCCAATTATTGGTCAAATTATCAAGCTTCATCAACTTCATCAAAGATCTTGAAATAAAAGAGTACAAACTCAAAAGGAAATCCAAGATCTGATAGGTACTTTTGATCCTCTTACAAGCTCTGCAATGACCTTTAGTGGAAAAGTCAAACAATTGACTCATGAAATCAACAAGCTGAAAGAGGAACAAGACAAACAAGCTCTCAACCTGTTAGAGCTATAGTGCTACCTTTCACCCATCATTGATTTATTGCAAGGGAATATGAAAGAAACAGAAAGCCTCATCAATTCACCTGACTGTAAGACAGTAGATGATATAGAGAATTTTGTCACAAATCTACATGGACAAATCCACACTATGAAAAAGGTGAAGCCTACATGGGAATCTTCTTTGGAAGCTGCTAAGGTCAATTTCAAAGAATTTTTTTTATTTACTCTCATCTTTATGAATTATTTTGTATACTTTGGTTCCTTTATCCTTAGTCATTTTTGCAAAAAGGGGGAGAATAAATGTATACCGGATTGTACATATGAGGAGGAAGGACTATGTGTACAAAGAAAAAGAATGTATATAGTCAGAATACCACTGGTAGAGGTTGAGTAGTACCGATAGAGGCAGAGAAGGCAAAGAACAGGGGGAGACCCAAAACAATGGGAGAATTAGGAGAAATAGTAGGAATAGAGGACTGGCTACATCAAGGGGAGAACTTGAATATAGTAGAAGGTATTCATTCCAGTTCAATCCAGTTATATGTTTTGTCACCAATGCCAAAGGGGAAGATTATTGGCATCATGGTGATAAATTTTGAGGTACTTATAGGTTGTCATTGATGGAAAATACCAACTCTAATATTACCACAACCAATCAAAAAAGGGTTATATTAGATTGGTGAGGAATAGGGGACTAAAAACTTCCACTGATGAGCAGAGACTGATTTATAGGAAGCAACCGATAGTTGAGCTGAATGACATAGGTTCACCAATATAAAGGAAGCAACCGATAGTAGATCGTAATGGTAATTGATAAGTATGCAAAGTGAAAAGGATAAGCACGTGTAGTCATCAACATGTTTGACTTGCTAACATGTGGATCTGATAAATTTAGAAAGAGCCAGTTGAAGCCAGAGTGCTTGCTAGAGAACCGACGAGATTTGTGGCATGAACGGATAGTCCCACTAATATAATCAACGAGATTTGAGGAACGAACAGATTGGCACATAGAATAATTTTTGAGTTTGAATTTTGGAGGGAAAGTTCACACCAAGATTGAATACAACTATATACATGTTTTTCATCTTGATTTTTTGAGTGTCGTGGGAGTTGTTAAGGAATTGAGATTGAAAATAAGAGTAAAGTGAAGAACGAGAAAAGTGAAGAAGGGTTCCTTATGAATCGGTGAAGTCATCACTAAGTAGAGATTGAAGCAGATACAGAGCGGATCTATTCAGCATAAAAGTGTCATCATCAGATCAATGATTTGTTGCTCTCAAATAATTGCAGCAAATTAATTCCCTTAACAGGGTGAACCTTAACCGGTTCTGTTTGTAAAATCCCCTAACAGGGTCACTCCATGACGGAAGTTTAAAATACTTTTGCAAGGTGAATCCTAATAGATTCTAAGGTATTCATAACAGGATACCAGTCATCTTTAATAGGGTGATATTCTTAGAAGGAACAAGATTGTAAGCTCTTAACCGTGCACTCTTTTTACTATAGTAAAAGAGACTATGGGTTATCCCCACCATGATTTTCTCCCTCTAACCAAGGGTTTCCATGTATAATTGTCAGTGTTATATGATGTTTATTTGATGCATGCAAATCTCTTTCCTTCAATGTTCTTTCTTTCATGATTAATGCAATATTTTAAGTTAATTTAAAAAGGGTAGTTGCAGACCGGTCAGTTTGGAATATTATTGTTTATAAACTATTTTTACTAATTCACCCCCCTCTCAGTCACCAGTTAATACCAACAGGTGTGTGTGCCCCACCTTTGGGTGTTGGTTCCCATGTTGGTGCACCATCTCTCTCTCTCTCTCTCTCTCTCTCTCTCTCTCTCTCTCTCTCTCTCTCTCTCTTCTTTGGTTTTTGGTGGGTCTGGTGTCACTATTGATGGTGGTTAGGCTACCTAACATTTTCTCATCTAGCCAAATCTACTGCTACTCTTCCTCTTAAGGGGACATATTGTCCTCTTCCTTGTGCCAAGTCCTCCTATGTTGTAGTTTCTGGTCAAGATGTGGTAAATAATATTGGCTTCTACCAACATTGTGGGTTAGTGTGCATATTTGATAGGTTATGGCCCTCCCTCCTGGATCTTCATCATTGGGTGAGTGATTTTTGGAAGCATTTAGTTGTTGGTACCATTGAGATTTACCCTTTTTATAAGATTTTTTTATTGGATCTTTGCTTCCTTTGAGGATCACAACTTGGTGTCGAGAAAGTTGTGGGCATGGGGAGTTTACTCTCTCTCATTCAAACCCTAGATATATTCTTTTAAACCTTTGATTGAACCACTTAATGTGCATCCAGTGTGGGTTCATCTTCCCAATCTTCCTCTTCATTTTTGGGAGCATTCTTGTTATGAGAGTATTGGAAATTCTATTGGATTATTATTGAAGGTGGATGAGACCATGTCCTACATGAGTCATTCTACTTTTCCTCTCATTCTTATCGACATTGATATCTCAATGCCTTCCCTGGGGATGTGGTTCTTATGGTTAGAGATAGGCCATGGACTCAATCACTGGATTATGAGGGCCTCTACTTTTGTTGTCATTGATGCTTCTCAACGGGTCACTTAGATACTAATTATTCTCTCTCATGTCATAAGGGTATTGCTACTTGGTGGAAAGATGTGAATGTCGATCATTTGACTGTTGATGAGTTTAATTCTGAAGACTCTTCTCATGTTGATGATGACTCCGCCTAGGATTAGGTTGTGCCTCCTACTTCTATTGTGGCCTCTATTTCCCCTCTTGATCCCCCTCCTAATGAAGTGTCCTCTATTGGACATGAGGTTCTTACTCCTATTGCTCCTATTTTATAGAAACAATCTACCTCTGTTTTGCAAAATCAGTCTACCCTTGATCTGTAGCAATTGTCACAACCCCAAATTTTACCAAACATAATTATTATTAATATTTTGGACATAATGTGACTTTAGTAGAAAAGTAATTAATATGTTTACTATTGACTTTATATTTATTTTCAATTTAAACTATGGATTAGTTAATAATTATGTTTATTTAGAAATGCATGGAAGTTTGATGATGATTATTGATTTTTTTTGTATACTCACATATTGATGCAAAATTGAGTTCTTGAGTTGATGATAGGTGTGAAGATGAGAATATGATCTGGGTAGGGATTACCTAGCCTTCTAGAAGAGGATGATGTGATGGAATGACATACAAACACACATAGTTTAATGTGAATGCATAGTTTTGATTCAAATGGATAAACAATGTTAATCCTATGAAGATCCGGTTAATATTGAAAGGGAGGGTGAATCAATATTAACACAATTTATAACTTCAAATCAAAATACCATTTACAACATATCTAAAATCATTTAGTACATGAATCTATCCCTTTAGCAGATCTCATATACTTGATACCCGTGCTTATGCAATCTTATTAATCGGAATATACACCAAATAGATATCTCATCAACACATACTCATACTGACTTATTATCATATCAAAATACTTCATCTATCAATTCATTAACATTACTAGTAACCATTTATAGATCTCTAATAAACAACAATACACTTATCATAACCAGTAATCAGAAATAATGCATGAAAACATAAACACTATGAAAAGACATTCCACACATGAACACCAAGATTTTTGATGTGGAAACCCAAATGGGATAAACCATGGTGGGGATTGGTACCCACAATAACTTGTCCTTTTTTGAAGTACGCCCTGTTAGGAGCTTAACCCAGTTAGGATCTTACAATACACCTTGTCAGGAGCTTAGCCCGGTTAGGATCTTACAATATGCCCTATTTGGAGCAAACCCTATTAGGAGTCACCCGGTTAAGGGATTTGCCTATCACTCCAGCTAGGAGCTTAATGATCTGTTAGGATCAACCTGGTTAGAGGATTTAAACACTCTTTTGTGAGATACCCTATTAGGGGACTTAGATGTCTAGCGTACTAAAATTGTGACACTTGCAATTTCGATTGCATTTGGGTTTTCACGATGGCGATGAAACATGGGACCTGAATGGAGACCCCGAAACTTGTTCATGACATCAAAAATTGCATTTTTCAGCACCCTGGCCTGATCCTCCTTGCACCCTGCTGTCCCTGGAGGTGGGACCATGGCGCCCAGCGCCCTGGTCCCTGGCTCTATTTTGGGCCCAGTCTCTTATGGGGCTTCGGGTCTTTTAGTTTGCAAATTGGAAAATAAGGTTGCTATGTCGGCCCAAGGTCAGAAAAATCAGTCTTTCAACCCTAATTGACAAGTATATAAACTACATTTCCCCTCTCAGAAAGGGTAGATGAAAAAAGGAAGGAAATATGTGTACAAGATGCGGAAACGATATTCAAACATTCAAACATTCAAACATTCAAGCATTCAAGCATTCCTTCAAGCAATTGAGCATTCTAAGTCTCCATTCAAGGCTAAGTGCTGCATTCAAGACAAGGATTCAACCATTGAAGAGGAGATCACATACAACATACAACATACAACAACATTTACACCTTCGCATGTAAGAATACAAACATTCTTACAACAAGGTATCAGTACTTGTTTACATTACAATCATTTACATTTACAGCATTCTCATTTCTTGGTTAATTCCAAAACCGGGGTTTGACCTAAGGGCAAACCCCTAATCCCTAACCCCCCAATCGTCCTCTCTTTTCTGTGTGTAGGTTGCAGGTACACGACTGTAATTGAAGATCTGGAATCCTTGTGCAGAGACGAACAGATCCCCCTTTGTTTCGCGGATTTTTCGGAGGACCGTGTGCACGCCGGGCGCCATCGTCCTATCAACTTTCACTCAAATTTGTAGGACAGTGCCGTCTCGACATTTTACTACTAATTCCAGGTCCGCAGCTTCATTCTATATTCCTATCTCTGTTTATAAGCGAATCTTTCTCACTTTACATTTTGGTGAACCTGACGTGAACATCCTTTCTGATTATTCATGGTTAGATCTGAAAATTGGATGCCTTGATTACATTTCCATGTTTGATCTTTTGCAAATTTTAGAGGTTAGTTGCATAAAAACCCTAAATTTTCTTTTTAGTAATTGAGCTTGTGAAATGTTTAATTGTTAATGCTTGTTTCAGATCTACCCTTCTATTACAAATTGTCAATTCATATTTGTGCTTTAATTCTAAAAATTAAGTGGTTAAGTGTCAAAACCCTAATTTTTAAAACCTTCTTGATTCAACCTTTGACTAATAATTTCACTGATCAAAACATCTCCAAATCAGCTGTAACTTTGGATTCCGCAACAAAATCATAATATCTTTCATCCCTGAAAATTTGGAAAAAAGTTGCGAGGACCGTGTGCACCCCGAGCGCCATCGTCCCCGACATTTTTTTTGAAATTTCGGGAGTTAGATCTTACTGTATTTTTTTGCTAAAATCCAAAATTTTGGCTGATTTTATCAATTATAACACTTTCAAAATTAAAGTCAAAGTTGGTCTAGTGATTGCTTGGATTAAGGCTTCTAATCATTCAAAAATTGTTGAAATTGAAATTTTGTGTCAAAATTGTGTTCTTACTGTCCTAAATCTAAAAAGTGTGTTGGCATTCATTCAAAATTTCAGTGCTTTATTCAAATTTTTGCATTTTGTGACTTTTGAAATTAAGTGTTTAATTACAACAATCTTGATTTCCGCTTTCAAAATTGAATTTTGCGTGAAATTGAGTCAACTTTTAAAATTCAAAATTTGCATTGCTTTTGGTATTCCCTCTAAAATCATAAAATTCAAAATTTCAGTTTCCCTCTCTTTTTCAAAATTCAAATTTTGCATTTTTCAACAATCTTGGTAGGGTTCAATTTTGAGATTGCAACTTTAATTTGGCCTATCTACAGATCGTAAAATCACTCAATTTTTTCAGATTAGCTTTAAAATCATCATAACTTTCATCTCTGAAAATTTCGAAAGAAGTTGCGAGGACCGTGTGCACTCCGTTCGCCACGGTCCCTGACATTTTTTTTGAAATTTCGGGAGATTGTCGTGATTGCATTTAACAGCTTAAATCCAAGAGATTGGCTGATTTTATTGAAATTTGCTACCTCTAAATTCAAAATCTTCTCTCCCTCTCTAGTGCATGAGTTTTACAACAATAAGCCCTACTTACACTATTCTCATTAGACGAAGCCTTAGAATTAAGTCTTTCCGAGGTTTAACTACTGAGGAGATGGAAGCTAATTTGAATGGCCTTTTTAACGAGGATACGGGTAATACCTCTAATCCTCTTAATGATGAAGAAGCTCTCCATGAGGTTTCTGAAGAACAACTTTCGAAATTGGATAACCAATTTGATGATTTTCAGCAATGGATGTCTCAAGAGTATCCCGATAGTCAAGCTCTTTCATTAATTGAGGATCTAAAACGTATGGTTCAAAGTGATAAGAATGGAATTGATATTTTGCGTGGTATTGCACACATTGTGGATTCGAATGTGATGCCTATGAAGAGTTGTGCTGAAACTTTAGGTTATACACAACCTCCCACTCAAGTCAATCATTCTATTTCGTTGACAACTTCTATTGCTAGCATACCTACCTTTACATCAAACATAATGACTACTTCTATACAAGACATTCCACCTATGATCACCATTCATGGGTGAAATCCTTCCTCTTCAATTAACCCTCTTCCTTCATTCAATCCAACTTCTTCATTCATTCCTTCAATAAGTGTTCCTATTACATTTCCACAAATGAACATGACGCAAGGGGGCAATTCATTTAACCATTCCATTCCTCCTTGTAGTGCTCCTCTTTTCCAACCATCTCCTATGACTAACTATCATAGTGTCCCACCACCTTACTCCCAATCAATACCTTCTTTCAAAAACATAATACCTCCATCACAATCTAACACGTCTAATATGAACTCTTCGACTGAAGCAACCATTAACAATCTTGCACAAACTGTCTCTTCTTTACAGCAACAAATTGCCTCTATGAATCAATCTAAGTTTAGTGTGCCCACATTTGATGTTGCGAGCCCACTTTCTCTTGACATTGTTCGAGCTATCCCCCCTAAACATGTTGAAATCCCGCATTTGGAGCTTTATAATGGTAAAGGTGATCCTCTAACACATGTTAAGACTTTTCAAACAATATGTACCGATTTTGCTTATGACCAAAGGTTGTTTGCAAAACTGTTTACTAGGACATTAAGAGATAAAGCCCTACAATGGTATTGCTCATTGCCTTCTTATTCTATTACTTCTTTCGAATAACTTGCAAATGCTTTTATTCAACAATTTCAAAACAATATAGGTCCTAAAGTTACTTTGATTGAATTAATGCATTGTAAACAAGGTGTTAAAGAAAAAGTGACTGATTTCATTGGTAGATATAAGCATTTGTGTGCTCAAATCTCTTTTCCAGTGCCTAACAATGATATTCAAAGAATCTTTATTTCTAATTTACAAAAAAATATTCGAGACAAACTTCTGTTTTCTGAGTTTACTTCTTTCCAACAGTTGTGTGCAACTCTTCACAATTATCAACTGACTGTGAGTCAAATGGAACAAGCAAATCCTATGGCTCCGAGTGATAAGGGTGATAGTAGTCAACAACCATTTGGAAAGTTTAAACCGAATAGAGAGTCCGTTAAATTCAATGAAAACATCATCAACAACAATGTGAATGCAGCATCGGGTGTGCCTCCTATTTCTAAGTTTTTCAAGAAAGAAAGAAAGTTTACTCCTTTGAATGAATCATTGCATAGTATTATGAATAAGTTATTGGAACAAAATGTGCTTACTCTCCCTCCTATAAAGCAAATAGATCCTGCAAAGATTAATTCACCCTATTTTGATAACAAATCTTTTTGTCAATTTCATCGTCAACCTGGGCATGATACTGAAAAATGTTTTGCTTTAAAGGGTAAAATTCAAGATTTGATTGATAATAATACTATCTCTGTTTCTGGAGTGAATGATAAAGACAACACATCTGTAGCTCCTCCTAACCAAAACCTTAAGATTTTTACTGATCCATTACCTTCTCATACCTCTAATGTGATTGAGACTAATGATTCCTCTTTCTCATCTGATGGTCTTGTGTCTATGACTCCGAATGTGATTAACTTTGTAGAGCAGCAAGAAAACCCTAAAGAACCTTCCATCACATTTGATTCTAGTGAAATTATCAGGGCACTTGATGGTCCTTTATATATAGTTGCAAAAGTCAAGAATACACCTTGCCATGGAGTGCTTATTGATCCTTCTTGCATGGTTAATGTCATTACTGAAGAATTTCTTTTTACTTTGCAATTGAATCAAGTGATCTATGACGAAACAGATGTGATTGTGAAATTATTTGATGCATTTTCTTCTCCTGCAATTGGTTCTATTACATTACCTATTGAGGTCCATAACAAATCCCTTGATGTGAACTTTGCTATTATTCCTTCATCTGAACAATTTCGTGTGAAGCTAGGCTATCCTTGGCTATCTTCCATGAAAGCTATTGCTTCTCCTATTCATAAATGTTTGAAATTTCCCCATAATGGTGAAGTTGTTATTGTCAATCATAGTCTCTTTAAACCAGCTGAAAGAACTTCTAGCATTCCTATTGATTATTTTTGGCCTAAACAATTCCAATCTCTTCTTCTGCGAAGTGATCATCTTTTCAAATCTTATCAAAAGTGGAAAACAGATATGATCCTATCTCTAAGTGAACCTAGAACACCCAAACCTGATATTCCTATTGTTCTTGAGAAGGAAGTTCTTCCTTTGAAAGATAAAACTAATGTCTTTCCTCAAGAAGATTCCCAACCCATTCCTATGGATGTGACTATGTCTATGTCTAATAAACTTTCTAAAAGTATACCTATACCTCCTCACCATGATGGACTTGGTCTTCTTCCTAAACCAAATATTCCTCCTTTATATGGAGCAGTTCCTCCTCCTTCCTCTTATGGAGAGAAGAGACCTTCCTCTTCTCCTATTATCCAGCCTAAGAGACCACAACCTAAACACCCAAGTGATAAGGATGAGAACATTCCTCCTCCTCAATCTTCTCCACTTCCTACTAAGACTAGATGAAATCATTCTGCGCGTGAACGTCAACGAAAGCGTCGTCTTAAAGCTCAGGCAGCTGCTTCTCAAACTTTGCAATCCCCAAAAACACCTTCAACTAGCATTATTCCATTTTCTCCAAAATCTCCTAAACATAAGATGCATGATGGTTTTGATCCTGTGTGAGTTAAAGATCCTATTTTTATAAATCTTGATAATGATATCGATGAAAATGTTATTCATGATGAAAATGTTACTTCTCTTCATTCTGATAGTGAATATGAATATGAATATGTTGATGTTGATAACCATTTATCTAACGAATTTTCTAAAGCACTTATCCTAGCTCCTAGACAAGAACAACGTGGCTTGGAACATGAACATAACCCTTGTTTGGATCTTGTGATAGCTCCATTTGCTGTGTTGAATGTTCCTCCTCTAGCATGTTCCCTGCCTTCCTGAAATATTGATCAGCAAGATCAGGGGGTGGATGACGTGCTAGACTAGTTTCATTAGCATAGCAGACTCTCTCCTCCTCTCTTTTGTTACTTCTTCTATGTGTTATTCTCATTCGTCTATTTGTTGTCCTTAGTGTTGTCTACTTGGGGACGATGCAAAGCATTGAGATCTCTTTTGGTCTCTCTCATGTTGACTCAAAAGACACATGTGTTCCCTTCTTCTAGGTGACCTTCCTTGATTGGGGAATGAAGAACAATTATGCATACGTACATATAATATACATGAATTATCATACAGCATACTGATCCCGAGGAAAGTGAAGTCACCTTGTGCTTTGTGTTTTGTGTCTATTATCCTTGGGTTTATCTCACACTTGGGGGCTAAATCTTTGTGATAACGTGCTCCTTTCCCTTCTCATTTCTTATGTGTATCACTACCTTAAAGCAATCACCCCTGTTGAGGCGTGTGCGATCACTTTAACGTAGGGGGGCATACACCCCGTCTATCCCTTCAGGATACTTGAAAATTTCTTGGCGAACTTAGCTTTGCCTTGAAAATTTTTGGTATTTTTCTTGCATGACTCATAGTGAGGGAACCTTACTACTGACAGTCATGGTTCTCCCTCGTGATCTTCCCTTTTACTTTGTCAATCGAAGTCGTAAGATCCTTAGTCCACTGGGGGCTTGGTGTATCTTGCCTCCTTGATATGGTGAAAGTCTTTCAATGTTGTTTCCTTGTACTTTACCAGAAGTATGAGCGTACGCTTATACTCCCGCTAAAGTGGGGGCTAAATGTAGCGTCCTAAAATTGCGACATTTGCAATTTCGATTGCATTTGGGTCTTCACGATGGCGATGCAACACGGGACCTGAATGGAGACCCCGAAACTTGTTCATGACATCAAAAATTGCATTTTTCAGCACCCTAGCCTGATCCTCCTTGCACCCTGCTGTCCCTGGAGGTGGGACCATGGCGCCCAGTGCCCTGGTCCCTGGCCCTATTTTTGGCCTGGTCTCTTAGGGGCTTCGGGTCTTTTAGTTTGCAAATTGGAAAATAAGGTTGCTATGTCGGCCCAAGGTCAGAAAAATCAGTCTTTCAACCCTAATTGACAAGTATATAAACTACATTTCCCCTCTCAGAAAGGGTAGATGAAAAAAGGAAGGACATATGTGTACAAGACGCGGAAACGATATTCAAACATTCAAACATTCAAACATTCAAGCATTCAAGCATTCCTTCAAGCAATTGAGCATTCTAAGTCTCCATTCAAGGCTAAGTGTTGCATTTAAGGCAAGGATTCAACCATTGAAGAGGAGATCACATACAAAATACAACATACAACAACATTTACACCTTCGCATGTAAGAATACAAACATTCTTACAACAAGGTATCAATACTTGTTTACATTACAATCATTTACATTTACAGCATTCTCATTTCTTGGTTAATTCCAAAACTGGGGTTTGACCTAAGGGCAAACCCCTAATCCCTAACCCCCCAATCGTCCTCTCTTTTCTGTGTGTAGGTTGCAGGTATGCGGCTGTAATTGAAGATCTGGAATCCTTGTGCAGAGACGAACAGATCCCCCTTCGTTTCGCGGATTTTTCGGAGGACCGTGTGCACGCCAGGCGCCATCGTCCCGTCAACTTTCGCTGAAATTTGTAGGACAGCGCCGTCTCAACATTTTACTGCTAATTCCAGGTCCGCAGCTTCATCCTATATTCCTATCTCTATTTATAAGCGAATCTTTCTCACTTTACATGCATTCCTAGCTCAATCCTTCCATCTACATTCTTTACAAAAGAGGGTAGCCTTGCTGTCTTAACCCTTGAAACTCATTTAGAATCCAATCTTGCATTGTGTGGGATTGGATCTTGTGGGTTTCAACCCATCTTTTGAATGTAAAGTCTCTCCTAAGTGAAAACCGTCAATCCTAGTGACCTCCTTTCTCCTTGGAGTGGGGGGGGAACACCTGGGGTTCGATTTTCCGCTTTACAAGATGGAAAAGTCATGTTATGACCTACACGGTTAAGGGATTTATGATGTTGTAACTGTTAGGGAACAACCGTGAAAAATGATCTGTTACTTTGCACTTTTAGCTTGCTAAATCAGATCCAGTTATGTTTCACAGTCTGCAACACTTAGGTAGATCTTTATCTTCTCTAGGATGGCTTATCCCATTCTCCTAATGCCACTGACACATGAAACATCAGTTGTGTCACCCTAAATAGCCATAACAATTAAGTCGGCCATAAAACCTAATTACATCTTGAATTTACAATACAGATCATATCAGATCAATATCCAGATCATTACAACAATTTACAATGCAATATCAACTGTTGATTATTCATAACCCATCACAAAAATCCGATCTCTATTCTATAAACACTCTACTAAGCATTGCATTGATTCCCAAGAAAGTCTTCCTTGAATCGCATCAAAACAACAATTAAATCTTTCACACGGGTTGTGTCGTGTTACCAACGTCATGTACAATCGCCACCAAATCACTGTCATATCAAAAATCATTATCGGTTGAGTGAATTCATCACCGTTCCTAAACCCTACTAAAACCTTAGCGTGCCTCCATCATAAATTCAAAACATGCCTTCTAGTAATCAACATAGGATGCGGTTCTGGTCACATACACAAATCCATCATAAAAGATTATGTCACAAACCACAAGTCTCCAACCATCATCGATTTACTGATTCCATCAAAATATTTTTTTTTAATTGGTTGAAGTCCTAATTCTAAGTCCTGCCGGTAAACCCTGTCATACTTAAAAATTCTGAATCCGGTAGACCAAATTACTTATCCAACAAGTCAAACATCAAATTTCATCTATAACCATCATCAAACATTAATTGACATAGGTTGTCATCAATGACAACACAAATAACTGATCATGTCATCATCAATCTTCTACCGATACAGTCATCAACTCATCTGCATTAGTTATGCCAATCATGCCAACAAACAAATGATGCATTTTTTCTAAAAAAAAATAAAATAAAAAATAATACTTGCTTATAGCTAAAAAATAATGGCTTCCTTGACTGATTTGAGATGAAGAAATGATAAGGAAAATAAATAAATAAAATATAGCCATGAGATTTAATTTAATAAAATAATTATTATTGATGAAATTTCAATTTTCATAGTGTTTTTTTTAAATAGTCTATATATATATATACTTCACATTCAGACACCTATTACTACTAAACTATAAGGAATTTGTAGACAATGTGAACTAGTGATTTGTGTAATTTTGTGTGTAGATACTAAATTTTTTTTTTTGGAATCAATTTGCGTCCATTTTTCTATCTCCCTTGAAAACTAGTTTTTTACAAAAAAACAACTTTTTTAAAAAGTGATACTCACTTGGTCAAGCATAACTTTTTTTCTAAAATAGATATGAATGTGATTCTTTCGAATTTAGTTTTTTAACATCGATATCTAATGTTTGCAATTGGTTTCATAAAATTATCTTCAATATTTCATATTTTATTAAGTTTAAAGTCGAGTTAATTGTAATTTTGACATATGTACATTTGTTCGTTCATAACTTGTTGTGTATGTAACAAATTTATTTATTTATTTTGTTGGAAATATGACTTCAATACTTAGTGCGTAGATATTTTTCAGAATTTTTTTTCACTTGTTTACTATTTTTCCATAAGCATTGAACTGAGAAGTTGATGTTTGGAGTGAAAAATATGTTTGGTTAACCTAAAAATAAATCTTAATAAAATCAATATATATTAAAATAATAATCATTGGAACACTCGCTTCAAGTACTACTATCATGCATTGGGGTTTGTCAAAATTCATCCATTTGAGCCCCCAATTTGAGATTCGAATGCCAAAAATTTGCAGAAACCAGGAGAGTTTGGGGGGAGATCTCTAGCAGGCAGGTTTGATAGAACATATGCTCTATCAAAAGGGGTTCTATCAAACCCCCTAGGTTTCAATTGAACCCCTTTCAACAAAATTGTTTTGAACGACCATGTTATTTTTTAAAAACCATTAAAAAATGAACCCCCTTTTTTAATAATTTTATATTCGATCAAACATATTTAAAATAATACATTCGATTGAATTATTTTTTTGGTCTGATCAAACATGGAATTCGATCGAAAGTGGTAAAAATTATGTTTTGGACAAATTAGTACAATTTCTTCATCCAACAAAGTGTAACACACTATTTTGGGTTCACCATAATGTGTGTGTGTGTGTGTGTGTGTGTGTGTGTGTGTGTGTGTGTGTGTGTGTGCGCGCGTGTGCATGTATGTGTATGTGTATGCCTATGCATGTGTGTGTGTGTGTGTGTGTTATATGTGTCATCATGTTTTGTTTTAATTACATAATGTAATTATTTTATTAGTTAAAATTGAACATGAGAAATGCATACCCTAAGAAGAGGAAAATAGAAATTAAATTAAATTAAATTAAAATTTTGTGGCAGAGGGAGCTCACAACAAATTTTGGAGACGGGAAAAACTAATGGGGATGGTCACTAAATAAAGGTCATACCTCACCATAAATTTCTCGCAAAGACGGGATAAATAAAGAGGTTTGGGCTTGAAAGTCACACACTTCAAGGGACATATACTCTCCTTTTGTTTTCATTTGCCTACTATATTTGAGGATTTTTATTTTCCGTACCAATAGAGGTGGAGGTTGGGGGTGGAGAAAGGAAAGGTTACAATAAAGAGAAAGAGAAGACATAATCTTCCTCCCACAACACATAAGAAGAAATGGTAGGTAGCATGAGTCTGAAACTACAAAAACTAAGGAAGCTCTATCTGTTGGACTAGTTGAGGACTAGGTAAGTACCCTTTTCTTCTATCATTGCTATACGTTTTCTAAAACCATGGGGTTGAATCTATATTTATAATAGACAACTAAAAATTTCTAAGCTACAATTCGATTCTTGATTTGTTTTTAAATCACTCTATTTAGTTTTAAAAGTGTTTCCCTTCATTTTACCAATTAACATTGCACTGTATTATAAAGTATATCTATTTTTTTTTGAGACTGTTTCATTTAGCATCACCAATAATCTACAAAATTACAGCCAAAAGTTGTGAAATTTGGCTTTCACCTACCAATTGCATTTGCTTAAAACTTTTAAAGCTTATCACTTACCATCTGTTTTTCTTCCTTGTCTGAAATCGTTGAGCACAACTATCATGTCTTCCATCAAAATATATTTTAGTTTTCCACTGGCTGAAGATGTACTGCATCGTTCATTTATTGTTAGTTCCCTCTTCTGAATCATGAGTGATGCAACACATTTTGTTGCAAATTAAGTACATGTTTTTCCATAACTATATTTTATTGTGATCCAAACAAACCAATTGTCCATCTGCACTAAGAATTACCATAAGTACAAGACACGTTATATATGTAAAACTTGTGCATAACGTGACAGATTTAAGCTATTTTGTTGGACATGTTTCAATTCTACCTTGCACACAAATAATGTTTCCTCCACTTCTTGTATCTTTGACAATTTAAAGTTTTCCTTCTATTTTGACTTTGTATTGAATGTGCTGCTTTAGAAAAGATAAATGGTTAATATCTGTAGACGTTGAATGCAACATGCCACTATTATCACATAACAGTGAGTACATGCCAAATATATTTATTTCATTTTATTTTTCATCCAATGTGCTTGGTATGATGGTTAGGGTGTTATAATTTTGAGAAATCTCTTCCGCAACTTATTTTGATGTTTTTAAATTCACCTTTTTACACTTCTTTAAATAAAATATGAAAAATGAAATGAGTCAACTCCCTCTTAAACATAGGAATTTAATAAAATCTTGTGGGGCTTAAAATATGTTGGCAACAATGTAGCAAATTGAGAGGGGGTGAATCAGTTTGCTTACAAACTTTATTCAACTCAAACATAATTTCAAATCTGATGATTAATCAATGAAAGCACATCTCAAAACAACATCAATAACACACATAACATCAAGATTTTTGATGTGGAAAACCTGGTTTTAAAAGGAAAAACCATGGCAGGATTAAGACCCACAATATAAATATGCCTTGTTAGAAGTATATAAATATTACAATGGGGATTGCACATGCATTCAGGCACACTGCTTAGAGCTCACTAGTCAAGTCACATAACAAGAAGGGCTACAACCCTTGGGAAGGCTCACTGCCTTACAAAAACATTTGGCTTACATCTGGAAGATCATGAACTAATAAAGTAGCATCTCCTCATGCCTGGTTATAGTTCCGGTTAAGCACACAATCTGATATGCTCGGCCACACTTCTTCACACTTTTGAAAGAACAAAACACTATTCGCACACTTATCCAATCAAACACATTCAGATACTCTCGTAGATATATCTGTCACATGATTATTACATATATTTATACAAATCATCAACCTATATTTCAAGGTCAGCTCAACACACATCATAAATTATAAATCTATAACCATACACGCTACAACATTACATGCAAACCAAAACAATGTTGGCTAAAATATATTATGGACCTAAATCAACACCTTGAACAAGAAACACCTCCAAGAATTATGCCACAAACATCTGCAACATGCTTCAATCATCCGGTTGGCCAAGAACATTGCATAACATGAACATACTAGAGAAATCATCCACAACAAGCAAACCATCAAAACAGATAGAACATGATCTGGAAACATCCACAAGCATCATAAATTACCACGACAATAACCGCAACATCACCACTTACTAGAATCTCCATCATCATTATATTGAACCTCAAGAACACACTAAACTAACTGCCAAACTAAAAAATTGACATGCGGACCTCAAAATCATGAACCATCTAAATTACGAACATATATGAGTGTCCCAAATACTCTGCCAAATCTGCACACCAAGATATTATAAGGTGGAGAAAAATTCAGAACACTGAACAACGGAAAAACATGTCGCAATACCGGATCTCATAACTCAATCAAATCTCCATGTGGACCTCTAAAACTATAGTTAAATAAACTAGATATACTTATCTGAAAACCCTTTAATCTACAACAACTCATTTGCAACACACTTCTTGAACCAACTCATTTAGTCTGGCTACAACAGTAGAACACATAGAGGAATATGTTGACTTCAATGACACTACATTATTCTAGCAAACTTCCCAAAAATATCCAACAATCTCCCCTTTTGGCATTGATGGTAACATACGAATGTGGAAAACAATCAATGCAAAGAAAAAATTCAACTAACAACAATCTCCCCATAACTCTCAACAATCTCCCCCTGAGATCACACACACATCTCAACACATAGCTCTTTCTCCCCCATAATTTTTCACATGACTCTCCCCCCCTTTAACATCAATGCAAATGGCACATTTTTCACAAATCATTATTCTCTCTCCCCTTGGAACTAACTCACAACTCCGAACATCTCTCCCCCTTTGGCCAAACGTACTCATCTTAAAACTGAACATCTAAACCACAACACTGACTACTCCCCTTGAGTACCAACCTCACTCATCAATCTGAATCACAAGATATCTTTGTGAAATCCACAGTACTGATGCAACTCAATGCATCTTAGTTCTTATCAGGAGGGGCAATCACCCCTAGCTTCTCTCTAAGATACTCAAAAGTATCCTTAGGCAAAGGCTTCATAAAGATATCTACAATATGTTCCTTTGTAGATACTCACTCCAATTTGACTTCCTTCTTATTCACTTTTTCTCTTAAGAAATGAAACTTGATTGATATATGCTTAGTTTTGGAATGCAACATTAGATTCTAAGAAATGTTGATAGCACTTGAATTATCATAGTATATAGTAGTAGACTCATAAAAAAAAAACTATGATATCCTTCAACATCTGCTTCATCCATACTACCTGAGTACGATTGCTAGTAGTAGCAATGTATTTAGCTTTTGCAATAGATAAAAAATTTGCATTTTGCTTTCTACTCATCCATGAAACCAATCTTTTTCCCAAGAAAAATGCACAACTAGTTCTCTTTCAGTCATCCACATCACCTACCCAATCAACATTAGTAAAAGCACTCAAAGTAAAAACATTATCTTTAGGATACCACAAACCAAAATCAACTATCCCTTTCAAGTATTTGAAAAATTGTTTTCACAGCAACAACATGAGATTCCTTAGGATCGGCTTGAAATATAGCAACAAGATATACAACATTCATAATACTTGGTCTAGTATAAGTCAAATATAGAAATCCACCAATCATAGATCTGTATCTAGTCTAATTTTACATTAGATACTAAAAACCTTATGGGAAATTCAGTGATGGGGACGTTTGCACGAGATTCACTCAATAACCCCCGGAATTGAAAAGTCGGCTCTTCATACAATTGGGGGGAGAAAAGGGAAAGAGGAAAACTTAAAAGCTATACTAATTAGGTGATGCACTAGAATGCTTTTAGAATATTTGTAGCACAGAAAACCCAAATGCATGTAGTTTTAAGGCCCATTCAACAATCTACTTTCTCAAAACAATTTGAAAAGATGATTAAATCGAGCTCATCCAACATAACATAACATGCACCATTCATCTAATAGATAACAAGTCATATAACATAGTTTAATCCATATATTCTCATAGCACATATTATAGAAGTACCGAATCCAAATATAGCACAAAAGTTAATATATCTAAGCTTCAAACAACATAATCACAAAGGTCATGGGCACAATTTGATATGTTTACCATCTATCGAATTCAATTATCATAAAGGCTTCTTTACGGAGCCAAATTCTAAAAGAAATCATTTCAAAAGTCTGAACCCCTAAAAAAGCAAAAAAAAGGCCTATAAATAGCCTTTGGCCCTAACAAATAGCAGGATGGTATCAAAGAAACAACCCAAGCAACCGCTCCGTAATGGGAATCTCCTCGCATGGTGTTCATAGGAACACATGCAATCAAAAGGCGAAAAAAGGCCTTGTTGTTGTTCCAACTGCACCTACCAAAACAAGAAAATCATGGTGCAAACAACATTCTAGTTCACTAACCACCAAAGAAGACACGTGGCAACTCGAGGAGACCCAAAGTCGAATGCGAAAAGGGAACCAAAACATACAACGCGGAGACGCCAAGTGTCGTTTCCTTCACACGAGAGATGGTGGGGCCAAGAAACACACGTTAAAGAAATGACTTAAGCCATGCAGAATCTCTATGTTCTCTCAACACTGGGCGAGAAAAGTGAGCCGCTTAAAGAAGCATTGTTAGGCCCCATGGAACGACCGCTGACGAACAGGAGAGCGGGCTGAAAAACAAAAGAAAGAACTTACACTTAGCCAAAAACATCGCCTACAAATGGTCATGAAATAATATTAACATTTCTTGGTGACTCAATGGGGAATTCTGCCTGCAGAATGCTAGAACCCAAAATTGTTGGTTCAGAGACCAGACTTCATGCTTGAATGGGGAAAGGTAGATCAAAGACCTACTACAACGGAAACCAATCATCCTCAGAGGGAAACACCTGAGCTTCCAAATTCTGGTAATTTTGGTCTAAATAGATTACTTCATCAAATGGTAAGCTTGCCATGTAGAGTTGGGCCAGGGGGTGCAAGAGACACTTGACTTCCCCCACTGAAATAGGGTTGCTCAAGCACTGTAGGAAGGTCTGATCTTGCTATAATTATTCTATTTGGCTCATAAATTGCTCAATCCCTATCACAGAGCCATCTGCTGGAAAAGGATAAGGCAGACCCGAGAACAAAAATTTCTCTACTCGCCACTTGATGTCTGGGACTGACATCGTCAAGGGCTCAAGCCTTGCTGATGCATGCATGATTATCCTGTGCTGATTAATGAAAATGTTAGCCTTCCTGATCAATTGCTTGCAATCTGCAATCCCTTTTTCTCTCAATTCTTCATCTGGAGCAGCATACAATAATTGAATCAAACTCTGGGCTATGGGGAGCTTAGGACCAATGAAAAGCATAGTGTTGTTAATAAGAACATCCACTTCAACATAGAGAGATTGTGCTTCTCCTAGGAACCTCAGTACGAGTTGCAGCGAAGGGCAATACTGCTTAATTCTCTCCCAATGAGAAACATTTAATTCTACTATAATCGAAGAGAGATCTCGAGGAACCTCCAGAGAAGGGGGAAGGTTTGATAAACACACGACTTCCTCGTCCTTCACTCATATCTCATTTTGCATCTCCCTGCATCTATTTTGTTCATGAGCAACTTGATTCTCCAGAGCGAGGATCTTGGTGTCTCTATCCTACAAAGCTTGTTGAAGTCGTGCCATGCGATCCCGTTCTTGCTGCAATAATTCCTCCGCATCTAGGAATTTTTTTTCAGATTGCTTCAAGCTATTCTTCTTCTCACACAAATCTGTTTCAAACCTTGGTCTTTCTTTTGAAAGTGTGACTTGTGCTTCGCTTAGCTACCGAGCGTATTCCTCCTTCAGGTGAACCTCCTCTTGTAGCTGGGTTTGAACCTGGGCAGCATCTTTGGAAGCTTCTTTCAGCTATTGTATTTCCTGTTCTTTCTCTTGCAACTCTTTTAGTGCTACACTCCTTGTCGCCTCTTGCCCTCTCAACTAAGAACTCATGTTGTTCAGGGTAGTTTGCAACTTCCCTTTTTCAAAATTAACCTGAGTTAGCAAGCCCTGCAAGCGGTTAATCTCAACATTTCTATCTTTGTCTTCTTTTGTCTATTGGTCCAAGAATTCTCTGAGGCTCACATTTTCTTCTTCCATCTTCTCCAGATGATGACTCTTTTGATGAAATCCAAAGACACAGCCTTCAAAGTTTCTTCCATCATTTCTACTTTATCCTTTGTCGTATCTTTTGAGAGATTGACCCCGAAAGTATATAGGGCATAATCATTGGGTCTCATTTGGGTCTTTGGCTTGTCAACCTTTGGGAACATGGTTGCAAATAAGAGACTATCATTTTCTTCACTGAAATGTGTTTTCACATGTGGTCGGGATAGCTTGGCACCATCCTTCTCCTTTCTCTTGTCAGTTCGGCCAATACGTGCAGTCTTGGAGTGAGTAACTTGTTGGTAATAAGCATCCGGGTTCGAAATGGCTTGGCCCACAAACACTACACTGAGAGGGATTGCATAGGGGAAATGAGAAATGGAGCCGCTGAAAGAGGTTTGAATGGGTTGTGCTAGCATGATTGGGGAAAACAAAGGAACAAAGGGAGAGGCTCTTAAAAAAATTGGATTAGCGGACGCTACACCGACATTTGGGGGAGGAGTGGACTCTTTGAAACCAAGCCTACACGAAACAATGACTATAACGGGCATCTATGGGAAAAACATTGCAAGGGAAACAACATCATGGGCAGGGAGCGAAGAAGCGGCTTGTGAAGACACAATTTGGGGGTCGACTGACATTTCGATGGGTGCTAATGTAAGAGTAGTTGGGACCTGGACAGACATAGATGCAACTTGGGGCGCTATGGAAAACAAAGATTGAGAAAAGAGGAAAGCAAGAGAAGGGCATACTTAACCCATAGAAGCCATCGGTTGCTGAGAGGCTAGAGGAACCATAGTGGCTTGAGAAGACAAACTCTTCTTGGCAAAACCCAAATATTGTTTCTTACTGGAAGGGGAATTAGGTGTTTTCTTTTTAGTCGATCTTTTGGCGGTTTGAGAACGAGGTCTCTAGGTTGAACTAGTGAGAGGAAGAGAAGTGACGGACTTGGTGCCTTCCTCCTCTACATTTATAACTTCTATCTCCTAAGGTTGAACCTCCTCAGGGGATGAGTCATCACATGGAGACTCATCACTTGACTCTTCATCTAATTTGTTGTGTTGTTGTCATTCAACTTCAGAATGCTCGTCAAAAGGAGTGTTCCCAATATTAGCCCTGGGCTGATTTACTTCCTGGTGGTAGATCCAAAAATCCTCCCTCTTTTTCCTAGGCCAATAATCATTTCTCATGGCTAGCAACATGCTTTGGGGAATGGGCTTCACTGGGTTGTACCTTTGAAGGAGAGGGTAAAAAATCAACCATGGGGGACATTCCAAAATAGGAAAATCATTGGGACCCACATAAAGATTCAATTCATTTACTAAAGGGTTGGTGCGTCCTTCCCACGAGCTTCGCGGCTCATGCCTAACTGCATTTTTTCTTCTGGATAGGGATCCGTCCGGTTCATAGCTCCATACATCATCAATTTCTACCAAGTCAAGTTGCACCAGCTTGGAGGTCAAGACATTTTTAGCAATGCTTCTCTCTTCGAGAGTAATCGGGCCAATAGCCTTATGCTCCTTAGTTATGGAGGTATCATGTTTTCCCACCCCTATAGCTCTCTCAACCTCCACCAACTGCCAAAAAATTTCAAGGGTCAGGAAACAATCTGAAAATTGGTAGGTATCATAGGCAGCTAAAAGGACGGGTGTCCAAGCGAACACATGCATCTATTTCCTAGCTCATCATGAGTAGCCAATCACATGAATTGACTAAAGAAAGCATTATTCTGGTGCACAAAAAGATGATCTAGGAATGAGGCAAACATGAACAGTCAAAAATGTTGGAACTCAGCTAAGTGCCTCACCATTTCTCTAGCGATCAAGACAGAGCAGTCGAAATGGAATGACTCCTTCTACTTCTGACATTTGAACAAGAAACCCATCGTAGGGGCGGTCATCTCTCGGTCGCTATCCTGACCACATAGGAACGCGATGGTTGAGGAGATATCTTTGAGGTCATCATGCTTCAACTCACTGTAGGATATGGGAAACTTTGGAGGCCCAAACATTGATCTCTAATTTAGTGCATTGTGATAAAATGAGACAATGTCCCTCCTAGTGTGTGAGTATTCTTCCATGGCGTCTTTATTGAACACCTTCGTGTTGTCAAATATTAGGCAACATAGCATGTCTCAAACAGCTTCTGGGGTTATAATGACTCGTAGAAAGGAGCTCCGAATTGAGGAAGAATCTGGCTCAAACCTGTTGGTGCATGCAACTATAAATTCTAGACAATGCAGAACAGTAGGAACCATGAATTGAGGAACACTGCTATTCCAAAACTTGAATGTCATGGATTGTAGCTCATTCCTGTGATTTAACATTCTTGCACCAACGGCTTCCCTGGGGTTCCTTGACTTCCTATGTAGGTCATGCTCGAAGACATCTTCTAAAGAATCAATCACTGCTACACAATTGCGGGTGCCCAACTTTGATTTGGGCTTGGTTCTGGGATACTCCAGCTTTGGAGGCACGACGTGGGAGGAATATGAGAGTTCCCCATATACATCCACCCACATTTTCCCTTGGGAAGGATTCGAGGACACTACTTCCATCTCCATTTTCTGCAAGTAGGCTTTTCCTTTTGACACCTCTAAATAGTTTTAGCGCTTGGGAAACAAAATAAACAATATGACATGCACTTTTGAGGCCTTCTTCCTTAAATGTATCGCATGCCTAGATTTGTCCAAAAGATGGAATTTAATGATAGGCGCCTGTCTGCACATATGCCACCTCACTTTTCAAGCTACAATTAATTTTAAAATAGGGATAGGCGCCACCATCTTCTTTTCTTGAAAAGATTCCTTCTCGCTACACCGTTACTCTGAACCACTTGAGACAATCTGCTTGTCCGGATAAATATCCTCATTAAGGAGAGTATCTGCAACCAGTGGAACTCACATGAGCCAAAATAGACCTATGGGTGACTGGATTTACGCATTATATACTTGGATATATGTGTGGTGCCTGAGGACACTGCTTCTTTTTTCAAGGCTTTGGACAGGACGTACACAACCTTCAGGCTCGACTCCATTTACTTGTGTGAGTAATGAGAAAAGATAGCTATGTCGAAGATCGATAGCACTGGCTTTCCATTTTATTTATTACTCAGAGCTAGAAATCCGCTATAAATATGTCTTTTCAGACATTCTTTTGCACAGTAGCTATCTCAGCGACGAAGTTTCTTGAAAAATGGATATTCCTGTTAGGATTACCAGCAACAAAGTACAAGTCGCTTTCTTAGGTAACATCTCAGACTAGAGGTTAAAGGGCATGAAACAAAGTAAAAATCCTCTAATCATTGCTTCCATAACATGGGTGCTCAGGGAAGACTTTATTGATGATGTGGATAGATACCGTGTCAACACACATATCTACTCTCATTTTGTGGCTTCACTACTAGATGTCGGGATGACTGGTTTTCTGACTATGGAGCTGTAAAGCGGAAAAATCGAACCCTAGTTGTTCTCCCCTCCCCAACTCCGAGGAGAGAGAAGGGAGGTCACTAGGGTTGATGGTTTTCACTTAGGGGAGACTTTACATTCAAAAGAGGGGTTGAAACCCACAAGATCCAATCCCATGCAATGCAAGATTGGATTCTAAATGAGTTTCAAGGGTTGTGACATCAAGGATACCCTCTTTTGTAAAGAATGTAGATAGAAAGATTGAACTAGGAATGCATATAAAGTAGGAAAGATTCGCTTATAAACAGAGATAGGGATTTGGGATGAAGCTGCGGACCTAGAATTAGTAGTAAAATGTTGAGACGGTGCTGTTCTACAAATTTGAGCAAAAGTTGACGGGACGATGGCGCCCGACGTGCACACGGTCCTCCAAAAAATCTGCGAAATGAAAGGGGATCTGTTCGTCTCTGCACAAGGATTCCAGATCTTCAATTACAGCCACGTACCTGCAACCTACACATAGAAAAGAGAGGACGATTGGGGGGTTAGGGATGAGGGGTTTGCCTTTAGGTCAAACCCCGGTTTTGGAATTAACCAAGAAATGAGAATGCTGTAAATGTAAATGTTTGTAATGTAAACAAGTACTGATACCTTGTTGTAAGAATGTTTGTATTCTTACATGCGAAGGTGTGATGTATGTAGTATGTTGTATGTTGTATGTGATCTCCTCTTCAATGGTTGAATCCTTGTCTTGAATGCAACACTTAGCCTTGAATGAAGACTTAGAATGCTCAATTGCTTGAAGGAATGCTTGAATGCTTGAATGTTTGAATGTTTGAATATTGCTTCCGCGTCTTGCTCTTGCTTCTTTTTCTTCCTCCCTTTCTAGGAGAGGAAAAGTAGTTTATATACTTGTCAATTAGGGTTGATAGACTGATTTTCCCGACCTTAGGCCGACCAGGAAACATTATTTCCCGAATTGTAAACTTAAAGACCCGATTCCCAAAAGAGACCGGGCCCAAAATAGGGCCAGGGACTAGGGCGCTGGGCGCCATGGTCCTGGGGGACCAGGGTGCTGGGTGCCCTAGTCCTGAAGGACTAGGGCGCTGGGCACCATGGTCCCACCTCCCGGGACAACAGGGTGCAAGGAGGGATTAGGCCAGGGTGCAGAAAAATGCAGTTTTTGGTGTTATAAACAGATTTCGGGGTCTCCATTCAAGTTCAACGTTGCGTCGCCATCGTGAAGACCCAAATGCAGTCGAAATTGCAAGTGTCGCAATTTTAGGACGCTACATTTAGCCCCCACTTTAGCGGGAGTATAAGTGTACGCTCATACTTCTGGTAAAGTACAAGGAAACAACATTGAAAGAATTTCACCACATCAAGGAGGCAAGATACACCAAGCCCCCAGTGGACTAAGGATCTTACGACTTCAGTTGACAACGTAAAAGGGAAGATCACGAGGGAGAACCATGACTGTCAGTAGTAAGATTCCCTCACTATGAGTCATGCAAGAAAGATATCAAAAAATTTCAAGGCAAAGATAAATTTGTCAAGAAATTTTCGAGTATCTTGAAAAGATATGAATGGGATGTATGCCCCCCTACATTAAAGTGATCGCACATGCCTCACCGGGGGTGATTGCTTTAAGGTAGTGATACATATAAGAAAATGAAAAAGGAGCATGTTATCACAAGGATTTAGCCCCCAAGTGTGAGATAAGCCCAAGGATAATAGACACAAATCACAAAGCACAAGGTGACTTTGCTTTCCTCGGGGTCAGTATACTGTATGATAATTCATGTATATCATATGTATGTATGCATAATTGTTCTTCATTCCCCAATCAAGGAAGGTCACCTAGAAGGAGGGAACACATGTGTCTTTTGAGTCAACATGAGAGAGACCAAAAGAGATCTCAATGTTTTGCATCGTCCTCAAGTAGATAACACTAGGGACGACAAATAGAAGAATGAGAATAACACATAGAAGAAGTAACAAAAGAGATCAAGAGAGGAGGAGAGAGTCTGCTATGCTAATGAACTAGTCTAGCACGTCATCTACCCCCCGATCTTGCTGATCAATATTTCAGGAAGGTAGAAAAAATGCTAGAGGAGGAACATCCAACACAGCAGATGGAGCTATCACAAGATCCAAACAAGGGCTATGTTCATGTTTCGAGCCACGTTGTTCTTGTCTAGGAGCTAGGATAAGTGCTTTAGAAAATTCGTTAGATAAATAGTTATCAACATCAACATATTCATATTCACTATCAGAATGAACAGGAGTAACATTTTCATCATGAATAACATTTTCATCTATATCATCATCAAGATTTATAAAAATAGGATCTTTAACTCGCACAGGATCAAGCCCATCATGCATCTTATGTTTAGGAGATTTTGGCTCAATTTTCAGCTGAGGAGAAAATGGAATAATACTAGCTGAAGGTGTTTTTGGGGATTGCAAAGTTTGAGAAGCAACTGCCTGAGCTCTAAGACGACGCTTTTGTCGGCGTTCACGTGCAGAACGATTCTGTCTAGTCTTAGTAGGAAGTTGAGAAGATTGAGGAGGAGGAATGTTCTCATCCTTTTCACTTGGGTGTTTAGGTTGTGGTCTCTTAGGTTGAACAATAGGAGAAGAGGAAGGTCTCTTCTCTCCATAAGAGGAAGGAGGAGGAACTGCTCCATATAAGGGAGGAATATTTGGTTTAGGAAGGAGACCAAGCCCATAATGACGCGGAGGTATAGGTCTACTTTTAGGAAGTTTATTAGATATAGGCATAGACACATTCATAGGGATGGGTTGGGAATCTTCTTGAGGAAAGACATTAGTTTTATCTTTCAAAGGAAGAACTTCCTTCTCAAGAATGATAGGAATGTCAAGTTTGGGTGTACTAGGTTCACTTAGAGATAGGATCATATCTTTTTTCCACTTTTGATAAGATTTGAAAAGATGATCACTTCGCGGAGGAAGAGATTGGAATTGTTTAGGCCAAAAGTAATCAATAGGAACGCTAGAAGTTCTTTTAGCTAGTTTAAAGAGACTATGATTGACAGTAACAACTTCACCATTATGGGGAAATTTCAAGCACTTGTGAATAGAAGAAGTAATAGCTTTCATGGAAGATAGCCAAGGATAGCCTAGCTTCACACGAAATTGTTTGGATGATGGAATAATAGCAAAGTCCACATCAAGGGGTTTGTTATGGACCTCAATAGGTAATGTAATAGAACCAATTGCAGGAGAAGAAAATGCATCAAATAGTTTCACAACCACATTTGTTTCGTCATAGATCACTTGATTCAATTGCAAAGTAAAAAGAAATTCTTCAGTAATGACATTAACCATGCAAGAAGGATCAATAAGCACTCCACGACAAGGTGTATTCTTGACTTTTGCAACTATATATAAAGGACCATCAGGTGCCCTGATAGTTTCACTAGAATCAAAGGTGATGGAAGGTTCTTTAGGGATTTTCTACTGCTCTACAAAGTTAATCACATTCGGAGCCATAGACACAAGATCATCGGGTGAGACAGATGAATCATTAGTATCAATCGCATTAGAGGTATGAGAAGGTAATGGATCAGTAAAAATCTGAAGATTTTGGTTAGGAGGAGCTACAGATGTGTTGCCTTTATCATTCACACCAGAAAGAGAGATAGTAATATTATCAATCAAATCTTGAATTTTACCCTTTAAAGCAAAACATTTTTCAGTATCATGCCCAGGTTGACGATGAAATTGATAAAAAGATTTGTTATCAAAATAGGGTGAATTAATCTTTGCAGGATCTATTTGCCTTATAGGAGAAAGAGTAAGCACATTTTGTTCCAATAACTTATTCATAATACTATGCAATGATTCATTCAAAGGAGTAAACTTTCTTTCTTTCTTGAAAAACTTAGAAATAGGAGGCACACCTGATGCCGCATTCACATTGTTGTTGATGATGTTTTCATTGAATTTAATTGACTCTCTGTTCGGTTTAAACTTCCCAAATGGTTGTTGACTACTATCACCCTTATCACTCGGAGCCATAGGATTTGCTTGTTCCATTTGACTCACAGTCAGTTGATAATTGTGAAGAGTTGTGCACAACTGTTGGAAAGAAGTAAACTCAGAAAATAGAAGTTTTTCTCTAATATCCTTTTGTAAATTAGAAATATAGATTCTTTGAATATCATTGTCAGGTACTGGAAAGGAAATTTGAGCATACAAATGCTTATATCTACCAATGAAATCAGTCACTTTTTCTTTAACACCTTGTTTACAATGCATTAAATCAATCAAAGTAACTTTAGGACTTATATTGTTTTGAAATTGTTGAATAAAAGCATTTGCAAGTTGTTCGAAAGAAGTAATAGAATAAGAAGGCAATGAGAAGTACCATTGTAGGGCTTTATCTCTTAATGTTCTAGTAAACAGTTTTGCAAGCAACCTTTGGTCATAAGCAAAATCAGTACATATTGTTTGAAAGGTCTTAACATGTGTTAGAGGATCACCCTTACCATTATAAAGCTCCAAATGCAGAATTTCAACATGTTTAGGGGGGATAGCTCGAACAATGTCAAGAGAAAGTGGGCTCGCAACATCAAATGCGGGCACACTAAACTTAGATTGATTCATAGAGGCAATTTGTTGCTGTAAAGAAGAGACAGTTTGTGCAAGATTGTTAATGGTCGCTTCAGTCAAAGAGTTCATATTAGACGTGTTAGATTGTGATGGAGGTGTTATGTTATTGAAAGAAGGTAGAGAGTAAGGTGGTGGGATACTATGATAGTTAGTCATAGGAGATGATTGGAAAGGAGGAACACTACAAGGAGGAATGGAATGGTTAAATGAATTGCCCCCTTGTGTCATGTTCATTTGTGGAGATATAATAGGAACACTCATTGAAGGAATGAATGAAGAAGTTGGATTGAATGAAGGAAGAGGGTTGATTGAAGAAGAAGGATTGCCCCCATGACTTGTGATCATAGGAGGAATGTCTTGTATTGAAGTAGTCATTATGATTGATGTAATGGTAGGTATACTAGCAATAGGAGTTGCCAAAGGAATAGACTGATTGACTTGAGTAGGAGGTTGTGTATAACCTAAGGTTTCGGCACAACTTTTCATAGGCATCACATTCGAATCCACAATGTGTGCAATACCACGCAAAATATCAATTCCATTCTTATCACTTTGAACCATACGTTTTAGACCCTCAATTAATGAAAGAGTTTCACTATCAGGGTATTCTTGAGACATCCATTGTCGAAAATCATCAAATTGGTTATCCAATTTCAAAAGTTGTTCTACAGAAACCTCATGGAGAGTTTCTTCATCATTAAGAGGATTAGAGGAATTACCCATGTCCTCGTTAAAAAGGCCATTCAAATTAGGTTCCATCTCCTCGGTAATTACACCTTGGAAGGACTTAATTCTAAGGCTTCGTCTAACGGGAATAGTGTAAGTAGGGCTTATTGTTGTAAAACTCATGCACTAAAGAGAGAGAGAAGATTTTGAATTTTAGAGGTAGCAAATTTCAATAAAATCAGCCAATCTCCTAGATTTAAGCTGTTAAATACAATCAGGACAATCTTCCGAAATTTCAGAAAAAATGTCCGGGACCGTGGCGAACGGAGTGCACACGGTCCTGGCAACTTTTTCGGAAATTTTCAGGGATGAAAGTTATGATGATTTTAAAGCTAATCTGTAAAAATTGAGTGATTTTAAGATCTGTAGATAGGCCAAATTAAAGTTGCAATCTCAAAATTGAACCCTACCAAGATTGTCAAAAAATGCAAAATTTCAATTTTGAAAAAGAGAGGGAAACTGAAATTTTGAATTTTATGATTTTAGAAGGAATACTGAAAGCAATGCAGGCTTTGAAATTTTAAAAGTTGACTCGATTTCATGCAAAATTCAAATTTGAAAGTGGAAATCAAAGATGTTGCAATTAAACACTTAATTTCAAAAGTCACAAATTGTAAAAATTTGAATAAAGCACTGAAATATTGAATGAATGCCAACACACTTTTCAGATTTAGGACTGTAAGAAACACAATTTTCATAGGAATTTCAATTTCAACAATTTTTTGAATGATTATAAGCCTTTATCCAAGCAATCTCTAGACCAACTTTGACTTTAATTTTGAAAGTGTTAAAATTGATAAAATCAGCCAAAATTCTGGATTTTAGCAGAAAAATACAGTAAGATCTAGCTCCCGAAATTTCAGAAAAAATGTCAGGGACGAGGGTGCTCGGGGTGCACATGGTCCTCGCAACTTTTTTCCAAATTTTCAGGGATGAAAGATATTGTGATTTTATTGCGGAATCCAAAGTTATAGCCGATTTGGAGGTGTTTTGATCAGTGGAATTATCAGTCAAAGGTTGAATCAAGAAGGTCTTAAAAATTAGGGTTTTGACATTTAACCACTTAATTTTCAGAATTAAAGCACAAATATGAATTGACAATTTGCAATAGAAGGGTAGATCTAAAACAAGCATTAACAATTAAACATTTCACAAGCTTAATTACTTAAAAAGAAAATTTTAGGGTTTTTATGCAATCAACCTCTAAAATTTGCAAAAGATCAAACATGGAAATATAATTAGGAAAGAAAATTTTTTAGATCTAACCATGAATAATCAGAATGAGGATGTTCACGTCGAGTTCACCAAAATGTAAAGCGGAAAAATCGAACCCTAGTTGTTCTCCCCTCCCCAACTCCGAGGAGAGAGAAGGGAGGTCACTAGGGTTGATGGTTTTCACTTAGGGGAGACTTTACATTCAAAAGAGGGGTTGAAACCCACAAGATCCAATTCCACACAATGCAAGATTGGATTCTAAATGAGTTTCAAGGGTTGTGACATCAAGGATACCCTCTTTTGTAAAGAATGTAGATAGAAAGATTGAACTAGGAATGCATATAAAGTAGGAAAGATTCGCTTATAAACAGAGATAGGGATATAGGATGAAGCTGCAGACCTGGAATTAGTAGTAAAATGTCGAGACGGTGCTATTCTGCAAATTTGAGCGAAAGTTGACGTGATGATGGAGCCCGGTGTGCACACGGTCCTCCGAAAAATCTGCGAAACGAAGGGGGATCTGTTCGTCTCTGTACAAGGATTCCAGATCTTCAATTACAGCCGCGTACCTGCAACCTACACACAAAAAAGAGAGGATGATTGGGGGGTTAGGGATGAGGGGTTTTCCTTTAGGTCAAACCCCAGTTTTGGAATTAACCAAGAAATGAGAATGCTGTAAATGTAAATGTTTGTAATGTAAACAAGTACTGATACCTTGTTGTAAGAATGTTTGTATTCTTACATGCGAAGGTGTGATGTATGTAGTATGTTGTATGTTGTATGTTGTATGTGATCTCCTCTTTAATGGTTGAATCCTTGTCTTGAATGCAACACTTAGCCTTGAATGGAGACTTAGAATGCTCAATTGCTTGAAGGAATGCTTGAATGCTTGAATGTTTGAATGTTTGAATATTGCTTCCGCGTCTTGCTCTTGCTTCTTTCTCTTCCTCCCTTTCTAGGAGAGGAAAAGTATTTTATATACTTGTCAATTAGGGTTGATAGACTAATTTTTCTGACCTTAGGCCGACCATGAAACATTATTTCCCGAATTGCAAACTTAAAGACCCGATGCCCAAAATAGACCGGGCCGAAAATAGGGCCAGGGACCAGGGCGCTGGGCGCCATGGTCCTGGGGGACCAGGGCACTGGGCGCCCTAGTCTTGAAGGACCAGGGCACTGGGTGCCATGGTCCCACCTCCTGGGACAACAGGGTGCAAGGACGGATCAGGCCAGGGTGCAGAAAAATGCAGTTTTTGGTGTTATAAACAGATTTCGGGGTCTCCATTCAAGTTCAATGTTGCGTCGCCATCGTGAAGACCCAAATGCAGTCAAAATTGCAAGTGTCACAATTTTAGGATGCTACAGGAGCTAACTTAGACACTCTTTCCTTGAGAATATTTAGGTGGCCTAGAGGACATCGTAACATATTACATCCATTTCAGAGGCTTACCCTTGGAGAGGAGGTGACCTAGTATCTGCTTATAGGCAGATTGAAGGCTATGTCACTGTCCTCTCATCACTTTCGAGTATGAGCTTGCTACAGAGTTCCTCCTCTGGGCTCATTTGATAGTGTCTGTTCTAGTTGGCACAGATTGGTACACCAAATTCAGAGATTACATCTTCCCACGGATCTTGACGCCGCATGTCCTTCCAAACCCGGTGCTTGTGTTGATATCTTAAGAACCCAACGACGACTCTGGCCATGAGTGGACGAGAGAAGATGATGATGAAGATGAAGATGATGATCCTAAATTCTGGATGGATGAGGAGGACGATGAAGAAAACCCCTGAAGGACTGCCACCCTATTCCAAAATTTTGCCACTTTTCTTTTCAAAGATAGGCCACAACCCTTCTGTATGTATTGCACAAGGACACTTATATAATATAATGATTTCCTTTTGTTTTCTCAAGGCGTATCTTATGGTTCAATTTTTGTTTCTTGCAATACATGAGGGATCATGATTAAATAAATATGGAACACTAAGTATAAATCATTTACATTAGGAATGTTACTGCTTTAGTGGAAGGGTTTAAGATGAAACTCAGTAACTGGGATTTCAATAGACTCTCCTTGCATGTTCTTGAGGTCAATAGAATTGAAACCTTTACAATTTGTGATGCGAAAAGGTCCTTCCCACAAGCCATCAAACTTTGCATGTTGGCCTGGCCTAGCTAACCTCTCATTATATTTTAAAACAAGCTCACCCTGCTTGAACCCTAGTTCAAAACTCTTCTTGTTGTCAAACCACCTCTTGACAATTTGTTGATGGTTTTGGAGTGATTCAAATGATACTTCGCTTGCCTCTTCTAACTCCATGAGTTCCACCAATCAAACTTCCATGGGCTCATTTTCAGCCACCTCAATGGACTTGAGAAGCTGCAGGGTGGGGATCTCCATGGATATGGGGAATAAAGAATCCTTTCTATAGACCAACTCATATGGATAGTTCTTTATAACTTTCTTAGGCATGATCCGATCTGCCCATAATACGCTTTTTAAGTGGTGGTGCCACTCCCTTTTGTGTTCAGACCCCATCCTTTTAATGAGTCTTATGAGATTCTTGTTGGTAGATTCGGCTAGTCCATTTACTTGTGGATAATAATTCGAGGAAGTCTTCAAATAGATGCCTTGACTCAGAAAGAATTGAGTGACTCGTGAGCCTGTGAATGCTCACGCATTGTCCTATATTATGGTCTTCAGTAGACCATACCGACATACTAGATCCTCCAAAAATGCTAGTATTTCTATCTCTATTGAATTCTTTAGGGGCACAACTTCAGACCATCTGGTGAAATAGTCAGTGGAAGTAAGGATCCATTTATGTGTGGTTGTACTAGGTGGGTTGACCATTCATATGAAATCCAAGGCCCACTGAGAAAAGGGCTCCTCTACCATTATAGGCCTGAGCGACATCACTGCATTCCTGCACCTGCCACTGTAATACTGGCATTCCTTACATTCCCTCACCAGAGCATGTGCATCTTTAAACATCAAGGGCTAGAAATACCCAGCACGGGTGATTTTGATGATGGTGGTTTGCACTGAATAGTGGCCTCCTGAGAGTCCATGATGAAATTCATGTAAGATCTTACTAGCTTGGTCTTTATCTACACAACAAAGTAGGATTCTGTCAAAATTTATTTTGAAAAGGACTCCTTCAACAAGGCGGAACCCGCTATTCTGCATCCTATAAAATCTTTTCTTTTCAAGAGGGATGTCAATAGGGAAGATTCTGGTTTCCATGAAATGTTTTTGGTTCTCAATCCAACCTACTTCTATTTTCTCAAAGGTGACCATCACTACTTCATCTTTCGTAGTCTCGACTTTTTGAGGGATCGCTTCTTAAGCTATGTATTCATAGAGGCCCCTTCTGTGGATTACCTTAGTAGGTTTGACATCAATGTCATACTACAAGATTTTGGTAATCCAATTTTCCCTCTTCTCCATAATTTCTCCTTCCATTACATACTCTCTGACTGAAGGATGAGCGACGTATATAGTAGTCTTATTGCAGGCAATGAAATGCAAAAATTTTTTAAGGCCTTTGATGATGGCCAGGGCTTGTTTTTCAACAAAATTGTACTTGTCCTCATACTCCTTTAGTGTTTTGGAATGGAAAGCTATCGGATGATCATCCTTTTGATCTGCATCCTTATGGGTTA
Source organism: Cryptomeria japonica (assembly GCF_030272615.1). Classification (NCBI taxonomy): domain Eukaryota; kingdom Viridiplantae; phylum Streptophyta; class Pinopsida; order Cupressales; family Cupressaceae; genus Cryptomeria; species Cryptomeria japonica. Next base: position 57,732,633 of record NC_081412.1, read on the forward strand.
ACACCATGGCAACATTGTAATTACTAGAGAAGACATACATTATAAAATCTCTAGACATGTCAGGATTTGAGAGGATTGGAGCTGATGAGATGGCATCTTTGGTTTTTTCAAATGCCTCTTTTGCCTCAGGGGTCCATTTGAAATGTGTGTCCCTTTTAAGCATTAGCGTGATGGGTCTTACCATTCCGACAAAATCTAAGATGATGCTACTAACAAAATTGACCTTGCCCAGGAATGATTGAACATCCTTCTTGTTGACCGAAAGAGAGAGCTTCTTTATTGCCTTTACATGATCTGGGTCAATCGAGACCCCTTCCTTTGACATTGCATGTCCCAATAATTTCCCTTACAGGAATCCAAAGATACATTTCTTTGGGTTCAATGAAATGCTGAATTCCAAACACTTTTGGAAGACGAGCTCAAGATGATCAAAATGATCGTCTTTATGTTTTAAAAATCACAATCAAGTCATCCAAATAGATGAAGATAATTTTATTTATCATCTCCTTAAAATCCAAATCCATAGCCCTTTGGAAGGTTGCACCCGCATTTGACAATCGGAACAACATTTTATGATAAGCAATTGTGCCCCATTTGGTGGTGAACGTGGTCTTATGTTGGTCTTCTAGTTTTACCAACACTTGGTCGTAGCCTAAAAATCCATCCAACATTGAAAATATTTCTAACCCAGCTATAGTGCTTAACAACTGTTCCATTGGCGGGAAAGGATAGTGGTCTTTCAGAGAAGCTTGATTTAAATAGAAGAAATCTACACAAAGCCAAATATCCCCATTCTTTTTCCTGACTGGTACCAAATTTGATACCCATGTACTATGCTTGATGGGGTAGATAATCTTGGACTCTATTAATTTCTTCATCTCCCATGCCATAAGAGTCTCAATCTTTGGGTTGATATGCCTCTATTTCTGTCAAATTGACTTGGCACCATCCACAAGCTCAATTGTGTGCTTGATGATGTTAGGGTTATAGCCCTTCAAATATTCATATGACCATGTGATCATGCCTATGTATTTGTCACAATAGTGAGACAAGCTCTCCTTATTTTTTGGAGAAACCTCCTTGCCGACCTTGAGCGTTCTCCCTACTCCTACTGACATTTCAGCATAATCACCTTTGTCAGCTGTGAACTTTCATTTGTCATTCTTGGCATCATCATGATCAAAAAGATTATCAAGGGTGATCAACCCATTTGGGAGTTTATTGGACTTTAGCTGAATGATTTGATCTCCATAAGCCTCATTCACCTTGGGCTGCATTTTCTCAACAAACTCTCTAGATTTTTGGATGAACAAAGCAATTTGTTCATCATTCTCAAAAACATGCCAAATTATGTCGTTGTCTACAATAGCTAGTTGAATGACCATGCAGACTGCCTGAGGGTTGGTTAGAAAATTTACAACAAGATCGAAGCACGACCCGATGATGTCCATCCGATCGATGGTTTTATTTTCTCTTCAAGGGATTGTCTGGATATTGAAAGCATCAAAGCTCTCAATCAAATCCCATGTTTGGTGACGATATGACCTCATGCGGATGTGCTTGGCACTTGAGATCCCTCAGACTTGGTGTAATACTAGTTCAGAATCTCCCAAGACTCTCAACTGTTTGATCCCCATACGCTCTGCAAAACTCAAACCTTGGATTAACCCCTCATATTCTGCTTCATTATTGGAGCAAGCGAACTATAGGCAGAAATACCTCAGGACTTGTTTGTCGGATGGTGACGTAAGGCAAATCCTGACTCCTGAACCCATTTTGAATCTAGTGTCATCAAAGTGCAAGGTCCATAGCATGGAAGACAACTCCTCCTTGGTCAGTGATTCCTTGGTCAACTTTGGAATAATCCAATCCTCGTAAAAAATATAGTAGGTACCAAGACCCATGGCATGGTAATTGGAGTATGGATCTGTAAAGTGGAAAATCGAACCCTAGGTGTTCCCCCACTCCAAGGAGAGAGAAAGGAGGTCACTAGGGTTGACGGTTTTCACTTAGGAGAGACTTTACATTCAAAAGAGGGGTTAAAACCCACAAGATCCAATCTCACACAATGCAAGATTGGATTCTAAATGAGTTTCAAGAGCTGAGACATCAAGGATACCCTCTTTTGTAAAGAATGTAGATAGAAGGATTGAACTAGGAATGCATGTAAATTAAGAAAGATTCTCTTGTAGATGGAGATAGGGACACAGGATGAAGCTACAGACCTGAAATTAGCAGTAAAATGTCAAGATGATGCTGTCCTACAAATTTGAGCGAAAGTTGACGAGACGATGGCACCCGGAGTGCACACGGTCCTCCGAAAAATCCGCGAAATGAAGGGGGATCTGTTCGTCTCTACACTAGGATTCCAAATCTTCAATTACAGCCGTGTACCTACAACCTACACACAAAAAAGAGAGGGCGATTGGGGGGTTAGGGATTAGGGGTTTGCCTTTAGGTCAAACCCCGGTTTTGGAATTAACCAAGAAATGAGAATGTTGTAAATGTAAGTGTTTGTAATGTAATCAAGTACTGATACCTTGTTATAAGAATGTTTGTATTCTTACATGTGAAGGTGTAATGATGTTGTATGTTATATGTTGTAGGTGATCTCCTCTTCAATGGTTGAATCCTTGTCTTGAATGCAATACCTAGCCTTGAATGGAGACTTAGAATGCTCAATTGCTTGAAGGAATGCTTGAATGCTTGAATGTTTGAATGTTTGCCTATTGCTTCCGCGTCTTGCACACATATATTTTTCCTTCTCCTTTTGGGAGAGGAAATGTAGTTTATATACTTGTCAATTAGGGTTAGGAGACTGATTTTTTCGACCTTAGGCTGACCCAGGAACATTATTTTCCCAATTGGAAACTTAAAGACCCGATGCCCAACAAGACACCAGGCCCAAAATAGGGCCAGGGACCAGGGCACTGGGCGCCATGGTCCTGAGGGACCAGGGCACTAGGCACCATGGTCCTGAAGGACCAGGGCACTGGGCGCCATTATCCCACGTCCCGGGACAGCAGGGTGCAAGGAGGATCAGGCCAAGGTGCAGAAATATGCAGTTTTTTATGTCGCTAGTAGGTTTCGGGGTCTCCATTCAGGTTCAACGTTGCACCGCCATCGTGAAGACCCAAATGCAGTTGAAATTGCAAGTGTCGCAATTTTAGGATGCTACATTTAGCCCCCACTTTAGCGGGAGTATAAACGTACGCCCATACTTCCAGTAAAGTACAAGGAAACATCATTGAAAGACTTTCACCACGTCAAGGAGGAAAGATACACCAAGCCCCTAGTGGACTAAGGATCTTACGACTTCGATTGACAAAGTAAAAGGGAAGATCATGAGGGAGAACCATGACTGTCAATAGTAAGGTTCCCTCACTATGAGTCATGCAAAAAATACCAAAAATTTTCAAGGCAAAGCTAAGTTCGCCATGAAATTTTTAAGTATATTGAAGAGATATGAACGGGGTGTATGCCCCCCTACATTAAAGCGATCACACATGCTTCATCGGGGGTGATTTCTTTAAGGTAGTGATACATATAACAAATGAGAAGGGAAAGGAGCATGTTATCACCAGGATTTAGCCCCCAAGTGTGAGATAAGCCCAAGGATAATAGACACAAAACACAAAGCACGAGGTGACTTCATTTTCCTTGAGGTCAGTATGCTGTATGATAATTCATGTATATCATATATATGTATGCATAATTATTCTTCATTCCCAAATCAAGGAAGGTCACCTAGAAGAAGGGAACACATGTGTCTTTTGAGTCAACATGAGAGAGACCAAAAGAGATCTCAATGCTTTGCATCGTCCTCAAGTAGACAACACTAAGGACAACAAATAGAAGAATGAGAATAACACATAGAAGAAGTAACAAAAGAGATCAAGAGAGGAGGAGAGAGTCTGCTATGCAAATGAAACTAGTCTAGCATGTCATCCACCCCCCGATCTTGCTGATCAATATTTTGGGAAGGCAGGAAACACGCTAGAGGAGGAACATCCAACACAGCAGATGGAGCTATCACAAGATCCAAACAAGGGCTATGTTCATGTTCCACACCACATTCTTCTTGTCTAGGAGCTAGGATAAGTGCTTTAGAAAATTCGTTAGATAAATGGTTATCAACATCAACATATTCATATTCACTATCAGAAGAAAGAGGAGTAACATTTTCATCTATATCATCATCAAGATTTATAAAAATAGGATCTTTAACTCGCACAGGATCAAGACCATCATGCATCTTATGTTTAGGAGATTTTGGCTCAATTTTCGGCTAAGGAGAAAATGGAATAATACTAGCTGAAGGTGTTTTTGGGGATTGCAAAGTTTGAGAAGCAGCTGCCTGAGCTCTAAGACGACGCTTTCGTCGGCGTTCATGTGCATAATGATTTCGTCTAGTCTTAGTAGGAAGTTGAGAAGATTGAGGAGGAGGAATGTTCTCATCCTTATCACTTGGGTGTTTAGGTTGTGGTCTCTTAGGTTGAATAATAGGAGAAGAGGAAGGTCTCTTCTCTCTATAAGAGGAAGGAGGAGGAACTGCTCCATATAAAGGAGGAATATTTGGTTTAGGAAGGAGACCAAGTCCATCATGACGAGGAGGTATAGGTCTACCTTTAGAAAGTTTATTAGACATAGGTATAGTCACATCCATAGGGATGGGTTGGGAATCTTCTTGAGGAAAGACATTAGTTTTATCTTTCAAAGGAAGGACTTCCTTCTCAAGAATGATAGGAATATCAAGTTTGGGTGTTCTTGGTTCACTTAGAGATAGGATCATATCCCTTTTCCACTTTTGATAAGATTTGAAAAGATGATCACTCCGCGGTGGAAGAGATTGGAATTGTTTAGGCCAAAAATAATCAATAGGAACACTAGAAGTTCTTTCAGCTGGTTTAAAGAGACTATGATTGACAGTAACAATTTCACCATTATGGGGAAATTTCAAGCACTTGTGAATAGGAGAAGCAATAGCTTTCATGGAAGATAGCCAAGGATAGCCTAGCTTCACACGAAATTGTTCAGATGATGGAATAATAGCAAAGTCCACATCAAGGGGTTTGTTATGGACCTCAATAGGTAATGTAATAGAACCAATTGCAAGAGAAGAAAATGCATCAAATAACTTCACAACCACATTTGTTTCGTCATAGATCACTTGATTCAATTGCAAAGTAAAAAGAAATTCTTCAGTAATGATATTAACCATACAAGAAGGATCAATAAGCACTCCATGACAAGGTGTATTCTTGACTTTTGCAACTATATATAAAGGACCATCAGGTGCCTTGATAGTTTCACTGGAATCAAATGTGATGGAAGGTTCTTTAAGGATTTTCTGCTACTCTACAAAGTTAATCACATTCGGAGTCATAGACACAAGACTATCAGGTGAGAAAGAGGAATCATTAGTCTCAATCACATTAGAGGTATGAGAAGGTAATGGATCAGTAGAAATCTTAAGATTTTGGTTAGGAGGAGCTACAAATGTGTTGCCTTTATCATTCACACCAGAAACAGAGATAGTATTATTATCAATCAAATCTTGAATTTTACCCTTTAAAGCAAAACATTTTTCAGTATCATGCCCAGGTTGACGATGAAATTGACAAAATGATTTGTTATCAAAATAGGGTGAATTAATCTTTGTAGGATCTATTTGCTTTATAGGAGGGAGAGTAAGCACATTTTATTCCAATAACTTATTCATAATACTATGCAATGATTCATTCAAAGGAGTAAACTTTCTTTCTTTCTTGAAAAACTTAGAAATAGGAGGCACACCTGATGCTGCATTCACATTGTTGTTGATGATGTTTTCATTGAACTTAACGAACTCTCTGTTCGGTTTAAACTTCCCAAATGGTTGTTGACTACTATCACCCTTATCACTCGGAGCCATAGGATTTGCTTGTTCCATTTGACTCACAGTCAGTTGATAATTGTGAAGAGTTGCGCACAACTGTTGGAAAGAAGTAAACTCAGAAAATAGAAGTTTTTCTCTAATATCCTTTTGTAAATTAGAAATAGAGATTCTTTGAATATCATTGTCAGGTATTGGAAAAGAAATTTGAGCATACAAATGCTTATATCTACCAATGAAATCAGTCACTTTTTCTTTAACACCTTGTTTACAATGCATTAAATCAATCAAAGTAACTTTAGGACTTATATTGTTTTGAAATTGTTGAATAAAAGCATTTGCAAGTTGTTGGAAAGAAGTAATAGAATAGGAAGGCAATGAGCAATACCATTGTAGAGCTTTATCTCTTAATGTTCTAGTAAACAGTTTTGCAAGCAACCTTTGGTCATGAGCAAAATCAGTACATATTCTTTGAAAGGTCTTAACATGTGTTAGAGGATCACCCTTACCATTATAAAGCTCCAATTGCAGGATTTCAACATGCTTAGGGGGCATAGCTCGAACAATGTCAAGAGAAAGTGGGCTCGCAACATCAAATGTGGGCACACTAGACTTAGATTGATTCATAGAGGCAATTTGTTGCTGTAAAGAAGAGACAGTTTGTGCAAGATTGTTAATGGTCGCTTCTATCGAAGAGTTCATATTAGACGTGTTGGAGTGTGATGGAGGTATTATGTTATTGAAAGAAGGTATTGATTGAGAGTAAGGTGGTGGGACACTATGATAGTTAGTCATAGGAGATGATTGGAAAGGAGGAACACTACAAGGAGGAATGGAAGGGTTGAATGAATTGCCCCCTTGCGTCATGTTCATTTGTGGAGATGTAATAGGAACACTCATTGAAGGAATGAATGAGGAAGTCGGATTGAATGAAGGAGGAGGGTTGAATGAAGAAGAGGGATTGCCCCCATGACTGGTGATCATAGGTGGAATGTTTTGTATTGAAGTAGTCATTATGTTTGATGTAAAGGTAGGTATACTAGCAATAGAAGTTGTCAAAGGAATAGAATGATTGTCTTGAGTAGGAGGTTGTGTATAACCTAAAGTTTTGGCACAACTCTTCATAGGCATCACATTCGAATCCACAATGTGTGCAATACTACGCAAAATATCAATTCCATTTTTATCACTTTGAACCATACGTTTTAGACCCTTAATCAATGAAAGAGCTTCAATATCGGGGTATTCTTGAGACATCCATTGCTGAAAATCATCAAATTGGTTATCCAATTTCAAAAGTTGTTCTACAGAAACCTCATGGAAAGCTTCTTCATCATTAAGAGGATTAGAGGAATTACCCATGTCCTCGTTAAAAAGGCCATTCAAACTAGGTTCCATCTCCTCGGTAATTAAACCTTGGAAGGACTTAATTCTAAGGCTTCGTCTAATGGGAATAGTGTAAGTAGGGCTTATTGTTGTAAAACTCATGCACTAAAGGGAGAGAGAAGATTTTGAATTTAGAGGTAGCAAATTTTAATAAAATCAGCCAATCTCCTGGATTTAAGCTGTTAAATGCAATCAGGACAATCTCCCGAAATTTCAGAAAAAATGTCGGGGACTGTGGCGAACGGAGTGCACACAGTCCTCGCAACTTTTTTTGAAATTTTCAGAGATGAAAGTTATGATGATTTTAAAGCTAATCTGAAAAAATTGAGTGATTTTACGATCTGTAGATAGGCCAAATTAAAGTTGCAATCTCAAAATTGAACCCTACCAAGATTGATGAAAAATGCAAAATTTGAATTTTGAAAAAGAGAGGGAAACTGAAATTTTGAATTTTACGATTTTAGAGGGAATACTGAAAGCAATGCAAGCTTTGAAATTTAAAAGTTGACTCGATTTCATGAAAAATTCAAATTTGAAAGTGGAAATCAAAGTTGCTGCAATTAAACACTTAATTTCAAAAGTCACAAACTGCAAGAATTTGAATAAAGCACTGAAATTTCGAATGAATGCCAACACACTTTTCAGATTTAGGACTGTAAGAAACACAATTTTAACACAAATTTCAATTCCAACAATTTTTGAATGATTATAAGCCTTAATCTAAGCAATCACTAGACCAACTTTGACTTTAATTTTGAAAGTGTTATAATTGATGAAATCAGCCAAGATTCTGGATTTTAGCAGAAAAACACAGTAAGATCTAGCTCCCGAAATTTCAGAAAAAATGTCAGGGACAATGGCGATCGGGGTGCACATGGTCCTCGCAACTTTTTTCAAAATTTTCAGGGATGAGAGATATTATGATTTTGTTGCGGAATCCAAAGTTACAGCCGATTTAGAGGTGTTTAGATCAGTGAAATCATCAGTCAAAGGTTGAATCAAGAGGGTTCTAAAAATTAGGGTTTTGACACTTAACCACTTAATTTTCAGAATTAGAGCACAAATATGAATTGACAATTTGCAATAGAAGGGTAGATCTGAAACAAGCATTAACAATTAAACATTTCACAAGCTCGATTACTAAAAAGAAAATTTAGGGTTTTTATGCAATTAACCTCTTAAAATTTGCAAAAGATCAAACATGGAAATGTAATCAAGGAAGCAAATTTTTCAGATCTAACCATGAATAATCAGAATTAGGATGTTCACATCGGGTTCACCAAAATGTAAAGCGGAAAATCGAACCCTAGGTGTTCCCCCACTCCAAGGAGAGAGAAAGGAGGTCACTAGGGTTGATGGTTTTCACTTAGGAGAGACTTTACATTCAAAAGAGGGGTTAAAACCCACAAGATCCAATCTCACACAATGCAAGACTAGATTCTAAATGAGTTTCAAGGGCTGAGACATCAAGGATACTCTCTTTTGTAAAGAATGTAGATAGAAGGATTGAACTAGGAATGCATGTAAAGTAAGAAAGATTCGCTTGTAGACGGAGATAGGGACACAGGATGAAGCTATGGACCTGCAATTAGCAGTAAAATGTCAAGATGATGTTGTCTTGCAAATTTGAGTGAAAGTTGATGGGACGATGGCGCCCAAAGTGCACACGGTCCTCCGAAAAATCCGCGAAACGAAGGGGGATCTATTCGTCTCTGCACTAGGATTCTAGATCTTCAATTACAGCCACGTACTTGCAACCTACACACAGAAAAGAGAGGGTGATTGGGGGGTTTGCCTTTAGGTCAAACCCCGATTTTGGAATTAACCAAGAAATGAGAATGCTGTAAATGTAAGTGTTTGTAATGTAATCAAGTACTGATACCTTGTTATAAGAATGTTTGTATTCTTACATGCGAAGGTGTAATGATGTTGTATGTTATATGTTGTAGGTGATCTCCTCTTCAATGGTTGAATCCTTGTCTTGAATGCAACACCTAGCCTTGAATGGAGACTTAGAATGCTCAATTGCTTGAAGGAATGCTTGAATGCTTGAATGTTTGAATGTTTGCCTATCGCTTCCGCGTCTTGCACACATATATTTTTCCTCCTCCTTTTGGGAGAGGAAATGTAGTTTATATACTTGTCAATTAGGGTTAGGAGATTGATTTTTTTGACCTTAGGCCGACCCAGGAACATTATTTTCCCAATTGAAAACTTAAAGACCCGATGCCCAACAAGAGACTAGGCCCAAAATAGGGCACTGGGCGCCATGGTCCCACCTCCCGGGACAGCAGGGTGGAAGGAGGATCAGGCCAAGGTACAGAAATATGCAGTTTTTGATGTCGCTAGCAGGTTTCGGGGTCTCCATTCAGGTTCAACGTTGTGCCGCCATTGTGAAGACCCAAATGCAGTCGAAATTGCAAGTGTCACAATTTTAGGAAGCTACAGGATCATAATTTATGAATTCATTGAGGAAAACCTCTTTCTCTAGTGTAATATCACTAGTCACCTCTTCATCATCTAGAATCTCTACAAATCTTCTCTCCTTGTTGGAGATAGAAGTATGGGTGGGCTCAAAATTGATCATAGCTTGGTCAACTACATGCTCAGTATGCAGGAGCTCTAACAAATTTTTGAGCTTGGCATCATGTTGGGTTTGAAGAATGAGATGAGACCAATCTAGAGACAAATAACCTCCTATCTTGGCGATAAAGTCGCGAGAAATATAGAGGCCAAAAATAGGGGGGATGTTGATGACTACCACTTCTTGGGATACGAACAGTGTCAGCAGTAGACTCTTAATAAGACCCACAGTCTGAACTTTTTTTCCATCTAGCTACATAACACCTCTATTTAGCGTCTCGTATTTGATGTTCAAAACCTTAGCGATTTGCTTTGGCATGACAATAGTGCTAGCGCTAGAGTCTATAATAGAACTGTGTAGAAGCTTGTCCCCTACAATGAGGGTTAAATAAAATGGATTTGGTTTAGGCTTACCGTTAGCTTGTAACTTGACTGATTCGGCCTCATTTGTTAGCACAGTTAGCGGGTGTGATTGCATCTCAGGAGTCATAGATCCATCCTCATTTGTCCATGAGGAGCTATTAGCATTCTTGTTGGCAGGTTTCTCCACTTTTACTAGAGCTTCTTGTAACCGGTTCTTCTGCTATGGGATGCTAAGGATATCCCATAAGGAGACATTAGCAGGGGCTCTCTTTAACTGCTCCACCATGTCCAATGTTGTCGGCACGAATGCTTTTGTTTCTCTTAGCTTATAGGGGATAAAATCCTTCCTCTGATATGCGATAGCAACCACATGTTGTCTAGGGGATTTTTCTGGGTTAGACCTCTCTTGTGCGCTTACATACTCTCCCGTGAATCATCTATTTGACTAAAGGTTGTGATCTGATTGGATGTGGGGAAATCCCGAGCTTGATGCAATTACGTCATTTGTGAGTATGACATCCTCGTCTTCCATCCAAGAGAACAAAACATGATCTAGGGCTATCTCTGTTTCTTTCTCTATCAACATACCTTGCATCTGAGCGATGAGAGCAACATTATCCATGTTAGGGAAATCATAAACCGACTCATCTGTGGTAGCACCTTGAATCCACTTATCTGCAATTCTTTGTTGCAAATTAACTCTCGGGACAATTTCTTGGGGTGTGTGCATTGTTGCATGGGAAAAACCAAGAATTAGAGTCATCCGCTAGATTATTCAGTCCCACGGTCAATTCCTTATTGGTAATCAGATAGATGGTTTGCAATGGATTAGGCATTGGGACTATCTAGAAATTTGCCTGACTAGAGGAAGCTCGATTATTCGTATGTTGATTTTGCTAGTATTGGGGTCTATTCCATTGGAAATTGTGCTAGAAAGGAGGTCGGGCAAGAGGGATTTGAGATCTTTTTAAGTTAATGATCTCATTGGAAAAGGACCTCAATAGGTTTTTCATATCATTGACCTTTGCAGCCAGGGCTAAAGAAGCAGACGTACTAGCTTGCTGGGAACGGAGGTATATATACATAGATTGAGGTGCGGAAATGCTAGGCGTGATAGGATCAGGAACTTGATGGGATATTTCAGGGAAGAGCGACATGAGCGGTTGCGGTGCATGTTGGCAATTGACACTCATTTGATTGGTTTCATATATTGTCATTGATGGCAACATGTTCCGGTTTCATTCTTTGGTTTGGTACTTCACCGACAGACACTTCATCGGCACTGACAAGTATCTTCACCAGTAGGAAGGATTCTATGGGTATCAGTATTGGAGGCCGACATCATTGGAAGATTTGGCAATCAGCAATTCATTTTGTTATTTATGTATATATGTAATGAGTTGACATGTATAATCATTTTTGTATTATCTATGTAAGCCAACATGATTCATGAAGGATTGTAAGGGTATATAGGTCAGTTGTTAGATCATTTTGAGTTATGATTGTAGTGATGAATGTAATGATGATGTTGTAAGAATATGTCAATAATGCGAAGATCATGTATATGAGGTCATTTATGTAAGAGGTTATTCCGGTAAGGGTTTAGGGTTTTAGAACTGGAATAGTCAGAGCTTGAACTGGAACTCAATCATGAATAGCAGATGCATTAAATGAGTTCAGTCTTATGTTTTCTAAGTGGTAAGCCTTCCTGCATGTGTGGGCCTCCATATTATGTAATATATTTTCATATGGCCAGTGGATTGATATTGTGTGTCACAAATGCCACCGTGGTTTTTCCTCTTTGAGGTTTTCCATGTATAAATTCTTTGTGTTATGGTGTTAATTTGTGTGATTGGTTCATTGATTTATTTACTTCTTTCAATTATATATGTACCAGTCGGTGAATGCATGTTATAATAAGGTAAAAACTGAACATTCTAGAAGAACATTGATTCACCCCCCCTCTCAGTGTTCTTGGATTCCAACAATTTGTATCAGACCCTTGTGCCTCAAAGGAAGTCTAATAGCTTGAGGGAGATCTTGAATCCAGAATCCATGGATATGAGTATGGAGAAGCAACTTGAGGTAGCACTTGAATATTACGATGCTGAAAGAATGAAGAACTTGAAGTTCAAGATTAATTAAATTTTGCAAAGGAATTCATTCTTATCCTACAAGAGAGGTTGTCATCTTTTCAATCTAGGAGGAAGCAACTTCTGCAAAATGAGGATAATGAAGAGAAAGATGCCCTTAATGAAAAATGTCAGAAGTTGAGTCAGGAGAATATAGTCATGAGGAATTAAATGCAAGCTCTAATTATGAGGATGTCAAAGGAGATTGAAGATAGGAAGATGAATGAAGAAAACCTTGGGAGATCTCTGAAATATAGATTTGAAGAATGCATCCGGTTGGCTCATGAAAAGATATGTTGAGAACAGAATTAACACAATCCCAAAGCAATGAACGGGAAGTTGAAAGATAGATGATAATCCTAAGAGATTATTTGGCTATTGCAAGTGAGTACAAGGACAAATTGAAGGTTAGTTCAACACAACTTGATGAATTATTGAAAATCCAAAGACAGAATGGAGATTCTAGTGGACTTGGATTTGAGCAAGGTCAAATCTCTGGTACTGCAAATGAAGATCAGAACCAAAAGACACCGATAAGGCAGCTCAATGCTTAAAAATTCAATGGTAGATGCTTTGTTTGTAATAAATTTGGTCATATGGCTAGGCAATGTAGAAATAGAGAAAATCAGAACTATAATTCTACTCCCGATCAATGTTCCAAATGCAATAAGCATGATCATAAGACAAAAGATTGCAGAATGAATGTAAAATGTTATGCATGTGTAAAATTTGGACATATGGCTAATCAGTGTAGGTCAAGAAATTATACTAGTTATAGCAAAGCAATTCAAAAGAACAATGTTACATGTTATGCATGCAACAAGATTGGACACATAGCTAAGTTTGTAGAAGCAAAAATCCACTGGTTAACAATGATGGATAAAATGATAAAGGGAAAGAAAAGATCAATGAAATCTGACAAAGATCATACCAAGAAATGGGTCAGGAAGTCAAATGATCAATCAACAGATGGGAATGCTCTGATTACTCAACCGACAGAGGAGATTGCTCCTGCACCAACAGGATATGTTAAGGGTAGGCAAATTTCATGAAAATACTGCATAATCTCTGGGAAGGAGATCTGGAAGAAGTTCTAGACATTGGAAAAGGTTTATCCGAAATGGAGATGTTTGACAAAGATCCGGTATGTTCCATCGGAAGTCATTCATATCAATGATGGATTAGGGTTTCTTGAAGGTTAAAAGGTTGAATCCACTTGATTTTTTATCATATTTCATTCAGAGTGATTAAGAGCGATACAGAGTGAGTCTAAGGTGATTCAGTGCAATCAGAAGTCTTCATCAACGATTCCACTAGTACTCGGAAGAATTATCTAGGGTTATTCACCGGCAACCATTTCTTAGGTATTTATCGCAATCATATTTCATCATGGAAGTTGGATCATCCTTTGCACCTACTTTCATTGCACATCCAACTATTGTCGAGGTTAAGGATCGTCCCAGGCCAATTTTCAAGCAATGCCCACATATTGCCACCTTGGATGATTTGGTTGGTGCATTTTCACATGTTCTGGAAGGAGTTGTTTGTGTGGAAGATATAAAAGAATACATTCACTACCACATTGAGGATCTGGGTACCAGTAACATCAAGAATATGTACAAGGATGAGTTGATGTGTGACTCGAGAAAGATCAAACCCGCATATAAGCATATTGAGGATCTAGGGTTTACCGACATTCTTGGTATCCCTGAATTCGAAGATAAGATCATCTGATATGTACTAAGAAGAGTTCATGGAGAGTTCATTTGGTTGGACAGACCATCACCAGTTTTCCACAGATTGGTCAGCGTCTGGAGAAAATGATTTCAAATGATCAAGTTAACAAACTCACTGATACAACTTTGGACCAATGATCGATGAGGGTCAGCACCATCACTGATTGAGACATCAGATTTGGTAGCATGATCATTAGGTATAAGGTAACTCAATCCAATTGTCTCAATTCTATTTGTAGCTCTTGCATATATGCCACACATAAAATTATGAGGGAAAATGAAAAAAAAAGTCTATGTGGATGGATGAATGATGAGTTGATCATTAACCTTGGGAAGATTAAAGGAGAGAAAAAGGGGATATTTCGGTATGGGAATCTCATTGTCTTCTTAATGCTATTTTTCCTTAATGAAACTCTCAGTTTTGGGACGAGACAATGGGCATTTGATATCTCGGTAGGTAGACAATTGAACCAATCTATTGCTAGCTTGGGTAGCCAGTGAGATGATAAGGTTTGGGGTTATTTCAAGGCATTTCAGAAAGCAATAAAATCCAGAGAGAAGTTTCCTAAACACATTGTTGACAAATAATTAACCGAGATCTTCTTTATGGTCAAAAAGGATGAAACTTTAACAGAAGCAGTTAAACCCCAAAAGATATGGATAGAGGAGATGGGATATGAGGTTGATGTTGTGATTTTGGATGCTTATGCTAAGATGGTGATTGATGAGACAAAAAAGTGTTTTGGTACTGCAAAGCAAAAGAAGAAAGAGGTTCAAATTGAATTCAATTGGAAGAAGAGGGAGAAACAAGGTAAGGCCAAAAAATTTGTTGAACAAGTATCCCAGGACATCAAGGCCTTAATGGATGTTGTTCCAACAAAAGGAAGGAAGAGGAAAGAGTCTAAAATCTTCATTGAGCCTATTCCATCAGACTCTAGAACTGAAGATGACACTCCTTTAGAATTAAAGAGGGTATTGAGGAAGAAAGGTGAGGAATTTAAGAAGGAAGCACGGAAGCAACTGGTAAGAAAGGTCACAATCAAGGTACCAGCTACCCAACCTGCAAATAAAAGAGCTCCAAAGGAAAGATCTCTTACACCTTCTGCACCATCCAGTACCGGCAGAAGAAAGAATATGGATGACATAGACCTGGCTATTCTAACTGGTAATGTATCTATAATCCCTCCCAAGACTTGTGCAAAACTAATAGATGAAATCACCAAGGATGGAATTTTGAAAAATATACAGTACTATTATGAGCACTTAGATGATGATGAACAGAAAGAAATTGAAGAAGCAATCTTGTTATACTTGGATATATTTAAGAAGGCTTTATTAGAAATTGAGAAGAAAATACCGACACAGCTGTATAACAATCTAGATGCTAGGCAATTATCCGCTATGGAGGGGGACAAGCGCATAAAAAATTAATAGTTATTAACTACTTGTGGATCAATTACTCCAAATGAGTTGGATATGACCCTTGAAGTTGTAGATAGAACAATTTTCCACAACAAGCACAAGATAATTAGCCTTATGGTAGGCAAGGTTAATGAAATAATCACTGAAAATCACAAGGCATGGGTTCAATTCTTTGTTGACAACCATGGTCTCTTCTCTTCATCGAAAGGTAAAACAGAAACTACTGGCATCCTGGATGAAGGGAAAGGAAAAGGTATAGTGGCTACCTCACCCACAATTTTGAAAGATAATAAGGAATTGGATGTAGAGCCCCTGATAGAATCTAATGTACAGGACATAGAAGAGATAATGACAGAAGTAGATAATGTACATATACTGGCAGATACACAGAATGTACAAGTTACAAATGTTAAGGACAATAGTCCTTCGGATCAGAATGTATAGGTTGAGGATACAACTCATGTGGAATCGGCAATAATAGATACTGCACCAAGTGGCGAAGCCACCAATGCAAAAGAGAATTTTATTAATGGTATTAAACCATCAGAGGAAAAGGGAGAGGAATTCGGCAGGGAACCGGTAATGAGCACATCTTTTTTGTCAATTGACACCTCCCAGGTAGAGAAGAAGATCATAACTAAGATGAGTTCTACCGAGCTCATGATGATGGCTGCTCAAAAGATGATGAAGGTAGGATCAGTGGACAAAGGAATAATCAATCAATCAATCCCAATTTTGCACAGAATTGTCCCAGAGTGCCATTTTGACAAAGGAGCAAGCCCATCCGACAAGCTCAAAAAAATTATTGAGCACATTTCTAAAGATTTCCAATCATTGTAGCAAATATCTAACTGACAGGCATTGGAAATATTCACTCAAGCTAAGAGAGCCACTTTTGATCAGTTGAATGAATCAGAAAAGAAAGAGATTACTGACAAACTGAAGTTAATTGATAATGCTCTAAGGCAATGTACAAATATATAGAGAGTATGTTGTAACACCGGATTACTTACTACAGATATAGATAAAGGGTTTAAGGATTCTTAGGATAAAATTGTAGGTATAGTCAATTCTTTTGATGGTTCAAATTCTTTGACTACATCTATTGATGGGCATATTTTGGTATTAGAAGCTCAAATTTCAGCTCTTGAAAGGGAAAGAGACAAAATCATAAGGAGAGCTAAAGGGCTTAGAGGATTGATGAGTCCCCAGTTGGACTCCTTGAGTGTACATAAGAAGGAATGTATTGATATGGTTGGTAAGCCCACACCGACAGAGCTTAAGGAGAAAGAGTCCCATGCTCATATGCTTAATGGACTTGTATTAGTATCTGACACATTCAAATCTGACTGGGACACTTATCTAGAGATTTTGGAGAAAGCCTATCCGGAAATTTTCAAGTATATTCAGCTTCGGTAAGGTGTTTTGGGACACATTCTTTGTACAAAATTTTAATCTTTGTCACAGTTTTTGGTGGTGTTTGGGCATTGATGTCAAAGGGGGAGGCATAGGTGAAAAATACATTCTTGACATTAGGAGATAAGGAGTATTTGTACAGATCATGATTACAGAGGAATATTCAGCTCACGGGGAGCAGTCTCAGGGTGAATTCGGCAGATGGAAACCATTATCATTTTTCACATGAGTGTTGTTATTAATGTCAAAGGGGGACATTGTTGGAAATTGACACTCATTTGATTGGTTTCATATGTTGTCATTGATAGCAACATGTTCTAGTTTCATTCTTTGGTTTGGTACTTCACCGGTAGAGACTTCACCAGCATTGACAGGAAGGATTCTATGGGTACCAGTATTAGAGGCTGACATCATTGGGAGATCCGGCAATCGATAATTCATTTTGTTATTCATGTATATATCTAATGAACTGACATGTAGAATCATTTTTGTACTATCTATGTAAGTCGACATGAGTCATGAAGGATTGTAAGGGTATATAGGTCAGTTGTTAGATCATTTTGAGTTATGATTGTAGCGATGAATTTAATGATGATGTTGTAATAATATGTTAGTAATGTAAAGATCATGTATATGAGGTCATTTATGTAAGAGGTTATTCCGATAAGTGTTTAGGGTTTCAAAACCGGAACAATCAGAGCTTGAACCAAAACTCAATCAGGCATAGCAGATGCATTAAATGAGTCAGTCTTATGTTTTCTTATTCAAAGTGACTGTAGTCAGTGAGACTTATTTATGTTGAGCAATGTGCTCTAGGCAGTAAGCCTTCCTGCATGTGCATACCCGCATATTATGTAATGTCATTTCATATGGCCAGTGGATTGATATTGTGGGTCACAAATCCCATCATGGTTTTTCCTCTTTGAGGTTTTCCAAGTATAAATTATTTGTGTTATAGTGTTCATTTGTGTGATTGGTTCATTGATTGCTTTACTTCTTTCAATTATATATGTACTATTTTATCGGTTTGTGAATGCATGTTATAGTAAGGTTAAAATTGAACATTCCGGCAAAACACTGATTCACCCCCCCTCTCAGTTCCAATAGTGCAATCTTTCCAGCATTGATTAGATTGTTTTCTACCCTGATAGCCAAGTCGTATGTTTATGAGAGAGTGCTACCTTCGAGAGATTGGATCATCATAGATATATCTGAATTGAAAGATTTCAAGTTGAAGACGAATGCCATATCTGCAGGTGGGCAGGAGGACAAAGGTATCCTCTTCTAGGTTCTCTGGAATCTCATGTTGAAGTCCGTCACTACTTCATAAGGGTCTCACTTGATAGAAATCAACTACTACATTAAGGATGATCTATCCGCCTTATCAAAAAATCTCTCAAAAAAATGGTCACCAAGCTGATCCCAGTCAATTGTAGAATTAGGAGCAGGAGATCTATAGCAATCTAAAGTCCTTCCTTTGAATGAAGCTACAAGCAATCTCAAAGCTACATTTTACTCTGTAACATTATGAACAGTGCAAGCATCAACCACATATTGTAAGTGTTCCCCCACTATCTTAGAATCTTCCCCGGTGAATTTAGGGACAACTTTTAGAGCAGACATGGGAATTGCCCCCCATACAACGGGTGGAATAGGAGGTATCAGGGGGCTGCCACTATTCCAAGTCACAAAGTTTCTGGGAGGGATGTTAGCCATTATAACAAGAATTGGTACCGTAGGGATAACAGGTGAATTCCAAGAAGAATTAGTGGCGGGTAAATGGACGTTTACTAGGGGTGGTAGAAGAAAACTAGGATTTGAAGTTGTTTGACTCCTAGTAACAGGTCTATGGCTTATAAAATTGCTTAGGCTTTTTAGAATTGAGTCCCATCGGGTGTGCTAGAAAAAGAACCGTTGACTACTAATTTTGCATTAGATGTTAACAACCTTATCAAAAATTCAATGATGGGGACCTTTGTGGAAGATTCACTAAATAACCTCTGAAATTGAGAAGTCGTCTCTTCGTACAATTGGGGGGAGAAAGGGGAAAGAGGAAAATTTAAAAGTTGTACTAATTAGGCGATGCGCTAGAATGCTTTTAGAATATTTGTAGCATAGAAAACCCAAATGCATGCAGTTTTAAGGCTCATTCAACAATCTACATGTTCAACACAATTTGAAAAGATGATTAAATTGAGCTCATCCAACATAATATAACATGCACCATTCATCTAACAGATAACAAGTCATATAACATAGTTTAATCCATAGAGTCTCATAACACATATTATAGAAGTACTGAATCCAAATATAGCACAAAACTTAATATATCTGAGATTCAAACAACATAATCACAAAGGTCGTGGGCATAATTTAATATGTTTACCATCCACTAAATTCAATTACATAAAGGCTTCTTTACGGAGATAAAGTCTAAAAGAAATCTTTTCAAAAGTCTGAACCCCTAAAAAAGCAGAAAGAAGGCCTATTAATAGCCTTCAACCCTAACAAATAGCAGGACAGTATGAGATAAACAAACCTAGCAACCACTACCTAATGGGAATCTCCCCTCGTGACATTCATACGAACGCATGCAATCAAAAGGCAAAAATGTCCTTGTTGTTGTTCCAACTCCACCTCAACAAACAATACACCTGCCAAACAAGAAAATCATGGTACAAACAACACTATGGTTCACTAACCACCAAAGAAGACACACAGCAACTCGCGGGAGACCCAAAGTCGAACATGAAAAGGGGACCAAAATATGCAATGCGGAGACGCCAATTGTCGCTGCCTTCACACGAGAGATGGTGGGGCCAAGAAACACACGCTGAGGAAAAAAATTAAGCCACGCGACAACTCTGCATTCTCTTAACATTGGGCGAGAAAAGTGAGCTACTTAAAGTAGTGTTGTTATGCCACATGGAACGAGCGCTAATGAACGAGAGAGCGGGCTGAAAAACTAAAGAAGGCGCTTAACTTAGCCAAAAACATCACCTGCGAACGGTCATGAAATAACATTAACATTGCTTTTGGAGAATCATCATCCTTTGTCAACTTACATCCGGTCACCATAAGAGTACCAACTGGCTTTGAATCATCTAAACCAAACATTTTCAACAATTCCTTGACATACTTAGACTATGAGATAAAAATACCTTTATCCAACTAAGTAATTTGCAATCCCAAAAACAATTTCATCTCACCAACCATAGACATCTCAAACTTATTTTGCATATCATTAGGAAACTTCTTGCACGAACTATCATTCCCTCCAAAAATAATGCCATCAACAAAAACTTCAATAATCAAAGTGTTATCATGATCAATCTTGAAATACAGATTACTATCAGAAGTACCTTTATTGAATTCAAGATTCATCAAATACTTATCCAATCTGGCATGCCAAGCTCTTCGGGCTTGCTTCAATCCATGCAATGTTTTCTTCAATATGCAAACCTTATCTTCCTGATCTGTCAACTAAAATCCATCTGATTGCTCAATATAAACTTCTTCTTCCAACTCACCATTAAGAAAGGTTGACTTGACATCCATCTAATAAACTTTGAAATCTTTGTAAGCAACATAAGCAAGAAACAATCTAACAGCTTCAATTCTTGCCACCGGAGCAAAAGTCTCCTCAAATTCAATTCCTTCCATTTGAGAATAACCCTTACAAACAAGTTTTGGTTTATTCCTAACAACTTCACCTTTTTCATCCAATTTATTCCAAAACACCCATTTAGTTCCAATTACATTCTTATCCTTAGGTCTAGGAACAATAATCCATGTATTATTCTTTTCACTCTATTCAATTCTTCTTCCATTGCTTTAACCCAATTTTCATCTTTGCATGCTTCACTAATATCTTTAGTTTCAATCTTAAAAATCAAGCAATATTCTTCAACAATTCTTCTCCTAGTCATCACACCTTTATTCTTATCTCCCATGATATGATTCTCTGAATGATTCATTCCAGGGAATCTTAGGATTTCCCTGGTTTTGAAACACTTGAGCTCTTTCTTCTGCACTAGCACTTGTACCTTCTCCCTCATTCTCAGGCTTTTCCAAAGCAATCAGAATTAGATTCTGGGTCTGCACTTGCTTTCCTTTATCTCATCCGGAGTTGTAGGACCATTCTGAGGAACATTATATACATTCTTAGTTCAAACACAATTTTAGATTTGATGATTAATCAATGAAAGTACAAATCAACACCACATCAATAACACACATAACACCAAGATTTTTGACGTGGAAAACTCAGTTAAGGGAAAAACCACAGTGGGATTGAGACCCACAATATAAATATTCCTTGTTAGAAGTATATAAATATTACAATGGGGAATGCACATGCATTCAGGCATACTACTTAGAGCTCACTGCTCAAATAACATAACAAGAAGAGCTACAACCCTTGGGAAGGCTCACTGCCTTACAAAAACATTCGAATTACATCCAGAAGATCATAAAATGATAAAGTAGGATCTCCTCATGCCTGGTTACAGTTCTGGTTAAGCACACAATCTAATTTTCTCTGCCACACTTCTGAAAGATCAAAACATTGTTCGCATGCTTATCTAATCACACACATTTGGATACTCTCATAAATACCATAGAGATACATCTCTCACATGATTATTACATATATTTATACAAATCATCAACCACTATTTCAAGGTCGGCTCAACATGCTACAACATTACATGAAGAACAAAACAATATCGGCTAAGACATAGTATGGACCTAAATCAACATATCGAACAAGAAACACCTCCAATAATTACACCATGAACATCCGCAACATGCTTCAATCATCCAGTCGACCAAAAACATTGCATAACATGAACATACTGGAGAAATCATCAACGACGAGCACAATGACCAATACAGACCATCAACACAGATATAACATGATCCAAAAACATCCACAAGCATCTTGAATTACTACAACAACAAGTGCAACATCACTACTTACTACAATCTCCATCATCATTATACTGAAACTCAAGAACAGTCACTGAACTAACTGTCAAACTGAAAGATTCACTTGCAGACCTCCAAATCATAAACAATCTGAATTGAGGACACATATGAACATCCCAAACACTTTGCCAAATCCGCAAACCAAGATATTGCAATGCGGAGAAAAATTTAGAACACTAATCAACACTGAACAACGAAAAACACATCGTAATATCGGATATCATAACTCAATCAAATCTTCATGTGAACCTTTGAAACTATAGCCGAATCAACTAGAGATACTTATATCAAAATACTTTAATTTGCAATAACTCATCTGCAACACATTGACCAAACCAACTCATTTAATCCGATTGCAACACTAGAACACACAGACGAATATGTTGACATCAATGACATCACATTATTCCAACAAACTTCTCAACAATATCGAACAAAATTAATATTATGAAAGAATTTAATAAAATATTGTAGTGCATAAAATTAATATTATGACTCTTCATTCTTTACATAAAGAACTATTTCCAAGAAAAATAATATTTTGACCTTTCATTTTTTAGTTCTTTCCATAGGCATAGAACTATTGGCAAGGGTTATTGTTTAACTAGTTATTAATATAAAACAAATTAACAAATCAAAATTGAGAATTTATTCTACCAAAAAACTACTAATCTTTATTAAAGTATAGATGCAAGTTTTTTAATTATGAATATTAAGAAAATTAATTATCTTCAATTTAATTGGTTCTTAAACTTTAAGCGATATGGAAGAACTTTCTTATTTTTTCAAAGATTGCAAAATTGTTTTATGCTTTCTTCCGTTAAAATATTGGTTAAATTAAATAATTTTCACTTTTAATCAAGAAAATTGATTTTTTCAAAAGAATAATAAAATAATGAGTTTTAATTGTTTGAAAAATATTAATAATCTTTTCCACTTATTTTTAATATTTTAAATTGTTTTTTAATGACTTTTTAGATATTTATTTTTATTAGGTAAAATATGTTTTTTAAATATCATTAATATTAAAACGTTGTGAAGAAAATGTTTTGGATCATATATATATATATATATATATATATTACTTGACTGAATATACAAAATAAATATTATTGATTATTTATTTTAAAAGCTAGCTTACCAATTAATTTTTGTTTATTATTAGTACTTGTCGTAGGCAATACCATTGCATTCACTGAAGCCCAAGCAAATTTTAAGGAATGGTAGATTTTTTAGATTTTGTTTGGATTTCCTTGTATTTAAAAAAAAACAAATGTCTATTTTAAATAGTTTTATTAATTTTTTGGTTATTTATAATATTGTAAATAGAATTTTTGTTAAAAATAGATATATAAATTTTAATAATTCTTTTTTATCTCAAAATATGGATAATAAAAACAATTATAGGGATTTGATTAAGTTTAAACTAAATTAAATGAAAAATTAAATACAAATGTTTCTATTAAAAAATAAACCTAGTTATTATATGTATTCTTTATAATTGTATTTAATATATCTCTTTGAAATCATTCTATTTTTAATACTTTTTGAAAATGATAATTTTTTAATCATTTTTTTGTCAATAATTATATTTATTTTATTGTTATTCAAAATAATGTACATATCTATCCCACATCACAAAGAAACATTACCAAAATTTCCTCCAAAAGGATATCCATAGTCTAACAAAACATCAACCAAAACCCTACCCCTGCCTACCAGTATTCAACCCTATGCACCCATTTATACAATTTAACAATTTAAAACATATAACAATTGATCAAGTAACTACATAAATAAACTTTAAATAGAAAATAGTGTTTTTCTTTTCATTTCTTCTTCACTTCTTTCAAAGGCCCATTAACCCACTAGTCTTTCATCTCAAATCTTGCTTGTGGTTCTTCCTTTAGCCCTACCTTCCTCTTTTTTTTGGCTCACTCTCGTTCTTTCACCCACAAGTAATGAATCAACAAGTTCCAACCAATATGTGCTTCTACATGGTGCTTATCCTTTTTCGTCCCTTGCACCCAGTAAATAAATGACATCAAATGTTAAGGAGTCTCCTCATATGTTCCCTTGGCCACCTCTATAGGAATAAACCTTGCCCCCAAAATTGCCCTTTTCAACATCAAATGAAAACCATACAACTAATAATTTTCCACATAACCCTTCAACACCCATTCAACATCTTCTTTTGGTCCAACCTCCAACCACCACATTGCCACCATTAATACATTGTCTATATTTGCCCTACACCTATGTGTAGTCATAAAAAACCCTTCACCCAGAAGGATTTCCATGATCTAAAAAAATATCTTCATCAAATTTGAAAGGATTCTCCATTCTTTTCTCAATGAATTTACCCATATATTCTAATTGTTGCCTTGGAGTAATCAAGAAAAAGGTGGCGTCCATATTAAAATGAAGTCGCCACCCATCCTCAATTGTGTGCACCAAGTGCTACCCATGTCACATCACCCTACTACCACACCCTTTCATTAAAAGCTTTTGAAAATGGTGGCATATTTTTCCAACTCAGAAATTGAACTCAAGATTACAAAAATCTTACATCATACTTTTTGGCCCATCATTAAGAGTCACTACCCATTTGGATAGCTTGTTCCCCACATCATTCCCTAATCTCATCACATGCCCAGCTTCAAATTCCTCAAAATCTTCTAATCAATGTTTGGAAATTGTTATATATTTATTCAAATTCTAGGCATTTATTTTACCCTTTTCTACTGCATGAATAATAATCAAGGAATCTCCTTCAAGCTGTATTTCAAGAAGCCCAACTTTTTTCACATTTTCAATGTTTCAATAGTCGCTTGAGCCTCAATTCATTGTTTGTTCCCTTTTCAAGTTTTGAAGTTTCAATTGTTACAATATTGCCCTCTCAATCTTGTGCCACAAATCTAGCTCTCGACGATCCTGGGTTACCCTTTGAGGCCTCATTAAAGTTAATTTTATACCATCCTTCCCTCGACTTGGACCACTCCACCAACTTCACCTTCTCTAATATCAAATCAACCCAAGCAAGCCCATTAACAGACCATTTTTTTAATCATTATTATATACAAAATAATTTTATCACATTTCATCATAAATTTAAATCTTTTTCATAAGTCATTCAAAAATGTTTATTTTCACTTTTATAATTATTAATAGTTCTTTTATTAAGACCAACTATAATTAATATTACATAAATCTAATTATACTAATATAATTTTAAAATAACAATGATTCAAAATTATAATAATTAGAAATTAAAATAAATGTTTTTATTATAATTCAAAATAATAATAATTAATAAAATTAGAACAAATATTTTTATTACAATAGTATGATAGCAAGCACTCACCACTATGTGGCACTTGCTAATTAGTGTGACTGGTTTTAAAGGCTATTTTATGTATTAGTTTTTTATTTTTTATTAATTAGTGCGACTAAAAAGGTTTTGGTATAAATGTATTTTAAAATAGTTCAAGTTACGTAATATATTTTAAATGTTAAAAACTTACAAATGTTGGAATTAACTTGAGTTTTATTAGTATAAATATTTCAAAATTAGTTTTATTTAAATATTAAGTAAATCAATTATATCACAATGGTAAACAAATATGACCTAGGTCAAACAATAGTGAATGGTCAATAAATTTAAATAATTAGTTGTAAAATTTCAATATAGATGGAAGAATATTCTAAAGAAACTAAAATTGACATGCAAGTAAACTTGGTGTAAAAGTAAAAAGTAAATTGTCCTATGGAAATGAAAAGTAAACTTATGTGTGCAAAAGTAAATCAAACACCCCAAAATCTAGACCATTAAGTGTAGCTAAACCTCCAAATTTTTGGCAAAAATCAACTCCATTGCCTTCTTTCTTTCCTTTCTTTCTCAAAAGAAAGAAACAGACCTACCACCAACATTATTAATATTATATTGGATACATGTAGTTTTGTCTACAACAATATTCAACAAAAACTTTTCAAACCCTCTTTAAAATGACCATAACCACATAGCATTTTTTTTTCCTTTTGGTTGGGTCTTGCATTTTAAAAAACAAGAATGGAGACACTAGCAACACATGCAAACTTTGTCCCCAGATTGCCCTGTTTAGGGAGAGACCCCGTGTCCTTTGGAGGTTAACAAAATGACTCTTGATGCTACCCTTCCCAAGATTGTGGCGGAATCAAATTTGAATTTGGTTATGGATATGGGTTCTTCCCATGAGAACCTAGGTCAGTTGAACTCTTCTTCCTCTGATACTTGTTGTCCTAAACCCCCATTACACTTTGGCCCGGAGATGGAGGATCTTAATCCCTTCATTGAATTTAAATCTAAGAATCGATGTCGGAGTACACCTCCCTTAAATTTTGGGCCAGCATCGAGATCTGTGGGTGTCAAAACCAGGAACAGGTATAGAGCAGATTGTGGCTCAGAACCATGTGGGGTTGGAAGACCCCTAAACCTATTTAGCAGAGATAAGAAAAGTAAGTTTGATATTGTTGATGGCTCTCAGGGAACTCTTAAGGATATTGGGATTGGATCCCTTGGTCGTTCTAAATGAAGATCGTTTCATGGAACATAAGGGGGCTCAATCACCCAGGCACAAACATGATCTCTTGTCTAATATGATTTAAGATCATAGACTGGGAATTTGTCTTATTCAAGAAACTAAAATGCATTCGGATAAGCTTTTAAAGATGAAGCAAGCTATTTTTAAGGACTATGGTGTTCATTGTGTTGATGCGGATGGTCCCTCCAGAGGTAGTGCTACTTTTTGGAATCCAAGGCTTGTGCAAGGTGCAAAAATTATTTTGATTACGAATCACATTGCTACTAGAATCACTAATCTTCTAGATGGGCCTTCTTTTATCTTTTTAATAATGAGAAGTGGATCCTGATGGGGGATTTCAATTTCCCTATATCAAATTTGGAGAAAAGTGGTGGGGCTCTGATTTCTGAAGATAGTAAGAAGGATCTTTTGGATCTCATTAATGCTCTAGGTTTTCTTGACCTGGAATTTATTGGTTCTAATTTCGCCTTGTCTAATAGGAGTGGGAAAAAACTTATTCAAGTCAGACTTGACAGGGGTCTTATATCCCTTGACTAGTTGCTGGATTTTTTAGAACTATAGTTTATCTTCTTTATCTAGGATTGGTTGTAATCATTTCCCAATTGTTTTGAGCATCTCTTCCATTAGTAGGAAAAAGGCTTTCCTATTCAGATTTGAAAAAATGTGGACTCATAATCCTAACTTTGTGGACAAGGTTGCGAAGTGGTGGAATATTGGGGTCCATGGGATAGCTATGTTTAGAGTGGCCAAGAAATTGGTTAATGTTAAAATTAATGTCCACAAATGGAATAAATCCTCCTTTGGCAATATTTTCCAAATAAAAGATTATGTGAAAAGGGATTCGAATGACAT
Organism: Cryptomeria japonica; assembly: GCF_030272615.1. Lineage (NCBI taxonomy): Eukaryota > Viridiplantae > Streptophyta > Pinopsida > Cupressales > Cupressaceae > Cryptomeria > Cryptomeria japonica. Next base: position 57,759,967 of record NC_081412.1, read on the forward strand.
CCAATCTCTAATTCAATCCCAAGGGTATTTCCCTGATGTCATGGACAAAGAAGTTGAGCTTCTGTCCAAATTACATGATATAATTTCTAAAGAAGAGAAATTTTGGAAATAGAGATCCAAAGCCATTTGGTTGAAATATAAGGACAAGAATACTAAATTTTTCCATATGATGACTCTCAAGCATAGAGATTCTAATAGAATTAAGAAGATCTCTGTCAATAATCATTGGATTGAGAAGCATGAGGATATGAGCTTTGAAGTTGTTCATTATTTTTCTGATCTGTTGTCTGTTGATGTCCTGGTCAACTTGGTTGCTCAGGAGAAAATTATCAATGAAATCTAGGAGTGTGTTTTTTTAGGTATGAACTATGAGCTATCTAGAATCCCTTCTGCTGAAGAGGTTAGGCAAGTAGTTTTTCTTTTGAAGGAAACAAAGTTCCGGGGCCTGATGGTTTTCCTATGTTCTTCTTCCAACAATTTTGGCCTATTGTGGGGGAGGATGTTGTGTATGCTACGTAGGAGTTCTCTGGGTCAAGATCTTTTCTTAAAGAGCTTAATGCCACTTTTATTGATTTTATTCTGAAGAAAGTTGATGCCAGTTTCTTTCAGGATCTCAGGCCCATCAGTTTATGCAACTTTATCTATTAAATCTTTTTTTAAATTCAGGTCTTCAGGCTGAAGAAGTTTCTCCTGCACTTGATTTCTAAGAAACAAAATGGGTTTGTTCTGGGGCATCAAATTTTGGATTCCATCATGTCGGTTCATAAAAACATCCACTCACTATCGGTGAACAGGAAAGCTGGATTTTTTCTTAAAGTTGACTTGTTAAAGGCTTATGATAAAGTGGACTAGAGTTTTCTGATCAAGATGGTGCGTGCTTTTGATTTTGGTGATCATTTCATTCAATTGATCAATCAGTGCATTTCTACTCCCAAGTTTTCGGTGTTGATTAATGGATCTCCCTTTGGTTTTTTCCCAGCCTCCAGTGGTCTCAGATAGGGGAATCCCATTTCGCCATTCTTGTGTATTATTATGGGAGAATCTCTTAGTAGGATTATTCTAATCGAAGTCAGGGTTGGCAGACTTAAGGGTCTTAGGCCATCTTCAGGCTCCCAAATTTGTTCCCATCAATAATTTATGGATGATATGTTGCTAATGGGGGAAAGATCAGTCTCAAAGGCTAAATTGTTGAAACAACTTCTTTCTCTTTATGAAAGGGGTTTAGGGTAGAGGATTAGTCTCCCTAAGAGTTCTATCTTATTTCTAAATACCCTTGCTCATAGAAAAACTAAGATTGCTGAAATCTTGGGGTGTAAGATGGTCTCTTTCCCTGATATCTATTTAGGGCTTCTTCTATGCAAGATCCAACTTTAGATGCTTTCTGGTCTAAAATTGATTAATAGGTTCTATAATAAACTTGTTGGTTAGAAGGGTGCTTTGTTGAGCCAAGCCGACAAGCTCCAATTGATTAAAGCTTCTTTGCAGAATCTCCCAATCTATGCCATGAGTCTTTTTAAAATTTTGGCCAAATTTGCGGATCGTATGGAAAAGATCCAAAATAACTTCTTGTGGACAGGTACTGAATCTAAGAATCACTTGCATCTGGTTGCTTGTGGCCAAGTATGTATGCCAAAGAAACTTGGTGGGTTGGCCATTAAACATATCTGTGATTTTAATATGGCATTGTTGGCCAAACAGTTGTGGAGAGCAATTAAGGAATCCAATGAATGGACTGCTATCATTGACAATAAGAACCTACGCTCATCATGATCTCCTCAAAATATCCTTGAAGGTTCTTGTATGGCCTAGAATGCTTCTAGCCTTTGATCAATCTTTTTGTCTTCTAGATCCCTCATCTCAAAGGGGTCAAAGTGGTGCCTAGGTAATGGTAGAAACATTCATTTCTATTGGTGGGTTAGTGATAGTCCATTAATTAATTGTAGTTGGGTTGTTCCCTAATTATATATGAGATGGTAGTTGGATTGACTTGTCCTCTCTAAGCCTGCAACTTTCTCCTCTCCAGAAATGGCTTTCTTTTATATGCATTCCCTCTTTTTTTGTTGAAGACTCTAAGCTGGGTGGGATCTTCTGGTGGCTTCTCAGTCTCTCAAGCCTTTTCTTTTCTCTCTAGATCCGTTGCCCCTACCCCTTTCCGGTCTTGTCTCTAGAATAAGTTCTTGATTCCTAAAATTAATATCTTCTTCTAGTTGTTTATCAGAATAGATCTATGAAGAAGGGGGATGTTGTTTCCTAATTGTTGCTTCCTCTGCAAGGAAGAGGCTGAGGATACGACTCATGTTTTATTACATTGTTCTTACAGTCAGGAGAATTGGGCCCATTTTTTTTATATTTGGGATATTAGTTGGTATTTTCCTATTAATCTGTTGGATTTCTAGCTACAATGGTCGTGCCCTTCAAATAATCCAGCTCTCAAGTTTCTCTGGTATCTTATGCTACCTCATGTGGCCTGGGGTATTTGGATGGAAAAAAATAATTGCATTTTTAGAGACAGAGATTCTTCGGCTGTTGTGGTTGCTCGTTGTATTCAATCATCTATCAAGGAAAATTCCATTGCTTCTTGTCCATCCCAACAACATGATCCATCTATCAAGACTCCTAAAATGGACTGGGAGATCATCAACAGATGGCACATTGACTGGGATATCTCTAGACCCACTGTTAAAATGAGAAATAGTAGACCTAACATTGTTTGGATTAATCCTCCGAGGGCGTGGATCAAGATTAATGTTGATAGGGCGGCCAAAGGTAATCCTGGGTCGACAGGCAGCGGGGGAGTTGTGTGTGATCACAATGGTAGGCTTGTCTTGGTAGTGGCACTCCCACTAGGCACCCAGAAAAACTATTTTGTTGAGGCAAATGCAACTTACATTGGGCTTAGAATGGCTAGTCATGGAGGATTTAAGAAGGTGTGGTTGGAAAGTGACTCACTAAATATAATAAATTGTTTGAATAAAAAATATCCACCTAGCTAGACAATTAACCATTTAATGCATTAGTGCTTTGAAATAATAAAAAAAATTGAGGATATTAAAAGAACACATGTTATGAGGGAGGGTAATAGGCCAACTGACCACATGGCTAATATAGGTGTGACTAAAAATGATGAAAAGTGGTGGTAGGAAGGGGATTCCTTTCCATTCCAGTTATGCGAGTTGGCAAGGAAGGATGCTGAAAATATTTCATCGCTTGACAATTAATGATGACAAATCACATGTGTAGTGATTTTTATAGAAAAGAGTGAAGGTGAGTTTTCATATTGTTCTTGTGGCTCTGCTTGAAGTCTGGTTTTGGTGTTAGCCAAAATAATCATAGAAATAGTTCCATAATGGGCGGATACAAAAAAAGAATGGAGTCATCCTCATGCAAGCTCTGGGAGAAGAATAAGGAGACCTGGAGGGAGATTAAGGATGGGGGTATGGAGCCCTATATTCGAAAACTTCATGGACAAGACCACTAGCTCAAAGACTTATTTGTGACTAGATGGGATAATCAGGTGCTGCGAGTGTATGGGGCAGAGTTCAAAATTGATAAACCATTGATTGTCGATATTACTAGGCTCAGTATGGAGGGAGAAAAGGTTTTTAAGGAAAGGAAGAATTTGGAAGAAGCCCTCTCTGTTTTCTACAATAAACAGAGTGAAAGGATCAGCATTAAGAAGTGATAACTCAATGATGAACGGATAGTACCAAACTGGTACTGAGAGGGGGGGTGAATCAGTACAGACAAAAACACAATCCTAAACTGGTTTGTCAGCAAACACTATGCTTTGACAGACAAACAGTAACGCCGGTCTTAAACAGAGTACAACCGACAAAACCCAGAATAACTAAGACAAGCATAAACCGCTTGACACTTATCTTTTCATACAATCTAATACTTCATTTCCATTTCACCCTAGTGCATGAACATGTAATCTATCATCAAAGATATATAAACAACTAGATTAACATGATTTACCTTCAGACACAAATCACTTAAACCATCACATGAATAACACCACACATGACACACAAATTTTTCACGTGGAAACCCAACTAGGAAAAACCACGGTGGGGATGAATACCCACAAGCTATTTTTGAACTCTTTAGAAGTCCACTCTATTAGGAGCCTTGTTCGGTTAAAGACTGATACAATAGGTTCTATTAGGAACCGATCCTGTTAGGGATCACCCAGTTAAGGGATGGCTAGAATACCCGGTTAAGGGTTAAACCCTGTTAAAGGTTACCTTGTTAGAGGATTTCAAGAACTCAATGGTTTTGAGTCACCCTGTTAAAGGATTTACAGTAAGCTGGTTAAAGCTACCCTGTTAAGGGATTTCCCAACTATTGAAGTGGTTAGAGATCAACAGGTATTACAATGATCTGGTAACAACACTCAATGCCAATGCAGATCCGCTTTAGCTCTTCTTCACCTTCTGCACTTACACTCTACAGGTATCACTTCTCTCTTTTGGTCTGGCAAGAATCACGTATCTCTTCACTTGGATACTCACACACAACTTTTGCCAACAACCTCAGAAAGAAACACAACATCGACCTTATAGGAAACAGATAGGTCAGTAGCATAAACCCTAAACCCTAAAACCTGTTAGGTTGAGCAATTCAAACGGTTCAATCTTGACCATTGAGCATATTGCATTAAATGCAATAGTCTTGAACCAATCTCAAGACGTTCTCCATCTTTTGTTTTCCACCGATTTCATGGTGGCTGATAACCCATCACGCGTTATCATCATTTACAGACTTCGCACATTCCCGAGGTAGATAGGGACAATCTCCTTCATGCAAGATCCTTCACGCGCACAAGGTTGTCATGGCAACAGGATCTGTTCTTCGTTACAATGCTAACTCATCACACAAAGTCACCAATTGAGTCACACAGGCTAGAGGCACTTCAACCAGAAACCCTGAAGTTGAGACTACCAACCAATAGTCATACAAAGCTTCCATGTACCGGTTCCCATAACTACATGCCGGTTCACCTTGAACAAACACATTGCTTCACTTTGGCACATATACCGGTTCACTATGTTATATCGATTCTCACATATACCGGTTCTTGGTAACATACTGATTCTCTCTTATTTAGCATATTGACATCAATGACAACATACAATGTCATCATGTCCCCATACTGGTTCACATAATGCCAACAATCTCCCCCTTTGGCATTGATGGCAATATACAAAGATATCTCTCCGCTTCACATCTTCTCCCCCAATTTCTGTAGATATCTTCTCCGCTTCTACAAATATCCTCTCCGCTTCACATCTTCTCCCCCTTTGACAACAATGCCAAAGTGGAGGCACAAGCTTCCCTGTTCCATTATGCTGCTCCCCCTGAAGAGTAGCATCCTTCAACACATCAATCTTGAAGAAAAATTTGACTATGCAATACTTGACTGATGTGGAGCATATACCTTTAGTTTACCTCCTGAAGGGGAAGCACCCCTAATTCACCTCTTAAGTACATAAATGTAGCCTTTGGGAGAGGCTTGGTGAATATGTCTGCTAACTACTCCTTACTGGAAACCTGTTCCAGTGCAATCTCTTTGTTTTGAACCTTTTCCCTCAAGAAATGATACTTAAGCTCAAAGGTTCTAGAATGTAAAACCGGATTCTTGGAGATGTTAATTGCACTATTATTGTCACAAAATATACTTACCAGTTCAGATATAGGAACTTTGAAGCCATTTAATACATGCTTCATCCAAATTGTCTGAGTGCAATTCATGAAAGCTGCAACATACTTTGCTTCCGCTATAGACTGAGAGATACAACTCTGCTTCTTACTCATCCATGAGACCAGTCTACCACCGAGAAAGAATGCACCACCGGTTGTGCTCTTCCGGTCATCCACATTACCTGCCCAACCAGCATCTATGAATACTTTCAAGTTGAAATCCTTGCTATATGGATACCACAATCCATAATCAATAGTTCCCTTCAGATACCTAAGAATCCGCTTGACTGCAACCAAGTGGGATTCTCTTGGACTTTTTTGGAACCTTGCAGTAATGCCAACTACATGTGCAATATCTGGTCTGCTGTGCACTACATAATACAACTTAACAATCATTGATCGATATTCCTTCTCATCAACCAATGCTGAGTCATCCTCTTTGGATAGTTTACAACCAGTCACCATTGGTGTACCAACCAGTTTGCTATCTTCCATGCCAAAGGTCTTTAACACCTCTTTGACATACTTGGACTGAGTGATAAAGATTCCATCTTTCATCTACTGAATCTGTAGTCCAATGAAGAACTTAATCTCCCCTATGAGTCACACCTTAAACTCTTTCTTCATCTCATCTGCAAACTCATGAATCATCTTGTCATCTCCACCAAAGATAATGTCATCAACAAATACCTCACAGATCAGGATCTGATCTCCTTCAGACTTCAAGTAGATATTGCTATCTTCACTTGTTCTCTCAAATCCAATCTTCATAAGATGGGAGTGCAGGCGTTCATACCATGCTCTAGGTTTCTGCTTTAGACCATATAAGGCTTTATGAAGTCTACAGACCATGTCACTGTCTTCAGATAGGGAAAATCCATCTGGTTGCTCTATATACACCTCCTCTTCAAGTACACCATTTAGGAATGCAAATTTTACATCCATTTGATATACTTTGAATCCTTTAAAAGCTGCATATGCAAGAAGCATACGAACTCCTTCCAATCTAGCTACAGGAGCAAAGGTTTCTCCATAGTCTTCTCCTTCTTCTTGGGAATATCCTTTACACATCAGTCTGGCTTTCTTTCTAATCACTGTGCCATCCTCATTCAGCTTATTTCTGAAAACCCATTTTGTACCAATGACATTTTTATGCTCCAATCTGGGTACCAAAGACCATGTACCATTTCTCTCTATCTGGTCAAGTTCCTCTTCCATTGCCTTGAACCAGTCTTCATCTGTATGTGCCTATTTGAATGATTTAGGCTCAAATTCAGAGATCATACATGAGTTTTCTCTGACCTTTCTTCTTGTAAGGATTCCTGCATCCTTATCTCCTATGATCTGCTTAGGATCATGATTCAACTTGACATACCAAGGAATGGTCTTGATAGATTCCTCTTGCTTTTCTTCTTCATCCTCATCTCCATCAGTATCAACATCTACATCTATCAGTGTAGGAACACTATTACTGGTACTTGGTTGACTGACAACCGGTTCCCAAAAGGTTACAACCGATTCATTTACCACTTGCTCACGTCAGTTTCCTCAATTTTCTCAGAGGTTTCATCAACTCTTACATTGATGCTTTCCATAATTCTCTGAGTCATATTATTGAAACACTTGAGAGCTTTGCTCTTGGTGGAATACCCTAGGAATATTCCCTCATCACATTTTGCATCAAATTTTCTCTGATGTTCGCTCCTCTTGATGTAACATTTGCTACCAAACACTCTAAAGTAGCTAACCACAGGTGTCTTACCGGTCTAATACTCATAAGGAGTTTTATCCTTACCTTTCTTGATGAGTACCTAATTTATTGTGTAGACTGCAGTGCTCACCGCTTCTCTCCAAAAGGTGTGAGCTACCTTTCCTTGAATCAACATAGTTCTAGCTACTTCAACCATAGTCCAATTATTCCTCTCTGCTAGGCCATTCTGCTGTGGAGTCCAGGGGGCAGACAGTTGCCTCTTGATTCCATGTTCCTCACAGTACTTGTTGAATTCACCGGAAGTGAATTCCCCTCCTTGATCAGTTCTCAGGCACTTGATCCTTTTACTGCTTTCCTTCTGCACTAATGCTCTAAAAGCTTTGAACTTTACAAAAGCTTCAGACTTATCTTTCAAGAATGTGACCCACATCATTCTTGAGCAGTCATCAGTGAGAATCATGAAGTACCTATCACCCTGCACACTCCTAGTTTTCATAGGACCACACAAATCAGTATGCACAAGATCAAGCAAATTGTCAGCAGTGAAAGGTTTACCTTTAAAGGTTGAGGAAGACATTTTCCCAATTGACACTCTTTTCACAAGGTATTTTTTGGTTTTCTCAGCACCAGCAACCCTCTAACTTCCTTGATCTTACTGGCCTTCACAGTGTTATCAAAGTTTACATGGCAAAGTCTCCTATGCCATATCCAGCTATCATCAAATTTAGCCATAAGACATGTACTTATATTTGCATTCAACTGAAATAGGTTACCTTTGGTCTGCATGCCAGTGGCCACCAATTCACCATTCTTTCCTATGATTCTACACACTCCATTCTTGAATTCCAGAGTGAGACCACTATCATTCAGCTGGGCAACACTCAGAAGGTTGTGTCTTAGACCATAAACCCAATACACATTGTCAGCACTACTCTTTCCATTCAAAGAGATGGACCCTCTGCCTTTGACCATACATGGTGCATCATTACCAAAGCGAACCACACCACCATCATACTCTTCCAAGGATAGAAACTTGCTCCGATCACCAGTCATATGGTGAGAATAGCCACTGTCAATAATCCACTCATTGGAATTATCAAAGTGGGAGATAAGATCCTTCTTGTCTGACACATCTTCCTTAATAGCAACAAACACAATATCTTCATTTTCTTTATCTTCTGACTCCTCATCTGTGACACCTCCATCAACTACCACAAAACAGTTTCTCTTGTTTCCTCCTTTGAATTTCTTTAACCTTTCCGGTTTGTCCTTGTTGTCACCATTAGGACAGTTTACAACAATATGTCCTATCTAGTTACAAGAAAAGCATTTCAAAGGGAGCTTACCTCTGTATTTACCGGTTCTTTTAGGAAGTTTCCTAGCAAGAAGAGCTTCAAATGCCATCAGAATCTCCTCATCATCCATTTCTCTACTCTGTCTTGGTTCACCACTAGTGCTAGCTTCTTTTCCTTTTCTAGATGGTACAATAGAAGCTTTAAAAGTTGATTCAGTCTTTTGAACACTGCCATCAAAACTATTTAGCTCATAGGATGTCAACTTTGCAATGATGGAGTCTAGGGATATCTTAGTCTTGTCTATTGATCTCAACTCCTAAATAGCAGCAACCCTTATTACATTGACCAGTAATAAGGATCTCAGGACTTTGCTTACCATGGTGGAATCTTCCATTTTACCACCTGCACTCTTGATATCTCCAACAATAGTTTTAATTCTAATTCCATACTGTTGAATGGTCTCTCCTTCAACCGTACAATGTCTTCAAACTTCCCTCTAAGGCTTTCTTCCTTAGCTTGTTTTACATGCTCATCACCGCCATAGATATTTTCAAGAGTATCCCATACTTCTTTGGGATTTACTTTATCTTGGACATCAATAAACTCAGTGTCAGATAAAATACTAATTAGGGCTTCCATGACTTTCCCATTCTCCTGCATCTCTCTCTTTTGGTCATCGGTGAGAGTACTGGTAGGGGCAAAATAGGCATTCTCAACATAGCTCCAGTGTTGAGCACCCATGATTCTAATGCATATCTTCATTATGTCTTTCCATATACTAAAATTGTCTCTGTTGAACTTTGGACCTTCCCTCTTCATCATTAGACTAGGATCTTTTCAAGCGGTTAAGCTTATAACACAGAGGACCTGGAGGATGCTCTGATACCAATTGATAACTCAATGATGAACAGATAGTACCAAACTGGTACTGAGAGGGGGGGTGAATTAGTACAGACAAAAACACAATCCTAAACCAGTTTGTCAGCAGATACTGTGCTTTGACAGACAAATAGTAACACCGGTCTTAAACAGAGTACAACCGGCAAAACCTAGAATAACTGAGACAAGCATAAACCAGTTGACACTTATCTTTTCATACAATCTAATACTTAATTTCCATTTCACCCTAGTGCATGAACAGGTAATCTATCATCAAAGATATATAAATAGCTAGATTAACATGATTTACCTTTAGACACAAATCACTTAAACCATCACATGAATAACACCACACATGACACATAGATTTTTCACATGGAAACCCAACTGGGAAAAACCACGATGGGGATGAATACCCACAAGCTATTTTTGAACTCTTTAGAAGTTCGCTATGTTAGGAGCTTTGTTCGGTTAAAGACTGATACAATAGGTTCTGTTAGGAATCAATCCTGTTAGGGATCACCCGGTTAAGGGATGGATAGAATACCCAGTTAAGGGTTAAACCCTATTAAAGGTTACCTTGTTAGAGGATTTCAAGAACTCAGTGGTTTTGAGTCACCCTATTAAAGGATTTACAGTAAGCTAGTTAAAGCTACCCTATTAAGGAATTTCTCAACTATTGAAGTGGTTAGAGATCAATAGGTATTACAATGATCTGGTAACAACACTCAATGCCAATGCAGATCCTCTTTAGCTCCTCTTCACCTTCTACACTTACACTCTGCAGGTATCACTTCTCTCTTTCGGTCTGGCAAGAATCACGTATCTCTTCACTTGGATACTCACACACAACTTTTTCCAACAACCTCAGAAAGAAACACAACATCGACCTTATAGGAAACAGATAGGTCAGTAGAATAAAACCTAAACCCTAAACCTGTTAGGTTGAGCAATTCAAATAGTTCAATCCTGACCGTTGAGCACATTGCATTAAATGCAACAGGCTTGAACCAATCTCAAGACGTTCTCCATCGTTTGTTTTCCACCGATTTCATGGCGGTTGATAACCCATCATGCGTTATCATCATTTACAGACTTCACACATTCCCGAGGTAGATAGGGACAATCTCCTTCATGCAAGATCCTTCACACGCACAAGGCTATCGTGGCAACACGATCTGTTCTTCATTATAATGCTAACTCATCACACTTGAGGCACTTCAACCAGAAACCCTGAAGTTGAGACTACCAACTAGTAGTCATACAAAGCTTCCATGTACCGGTTCCCATAACCACATGCCAGTTCACCTTGAACAAACACACCGCTTCACTTTGGCACATATATCGTTTCACTATGTTATATCGGTTCTCACATATACCAGATCTTGGTAACATACCGGTTCTCTCTTCTTCAGCATATTGACATCAATGACAACATACAATGTCATCATGTCCCCATACTGGTTCACATAATGCCAACAAAGAAGAACCCACATGGGGGTTACAACCGGTTGGACCTTCAAAGTCTCTAGGTGGACATGGAAGAATTCATCATGAATTGCATTACCCTGGACGAGCATTTTACTAGTATTTTTTGTTACCATTTCAGTATTTTAAACCATTTTAGATATTACAAGATCTATTCCATTTTACTTGCTATCTTCTCTGAAGTTATCTATTAGAAATCATGCTAAGATTGAGGATAACTTGATTCTTCATGAGGGTTTAATACTCTTAATCATGGAGTATGTGAAGGTCCACAAGGTCAAACCTTCCCCCTCTCTGAAAAACCCTAAGTCTTTAGCCAACCAAGAGGTGCATGATGTGTCAGATACGTAGTTTGATGATGCAGAGGGTGGGAAAGCTATGGATTGAAATGATGTCTAGGTGTCGAACGATTTAGAATATAAACCCTCAGAGGATGAGGGTCCCCTAAAAAACACCACCCCTAGTACAAGAAGCAACAAAAAAAACCCTCATAGATAGGCTGCTAAGAAGAAAACCCCTGTTTTGCAGACCCACATTGTGGGACCACAAAATTTGAAAAATAGAGGACCGGTCAGGTGGTGATTCTTGACAAGGAGGATAACGAAATAAATCTTGACATCCCTTGTTGGAAAATGCACACTCCAATGAGAAATTGTAGGTGATTGAAGGTTTTGTCATTGATGGCAACCTTGCAATCATATGATACCGACAACGACAAAATACCGGCACCGACAACGATAAACTCTACATCGGCACACAGAACACCGACAATGAAAGGAAGGATATCGGCATCCTAGCCGACAGGAATTTTGTTTAAAATATATTTTGTAATTAATTGTAAAATCATTGTAAGCTGACATGGCAAGTTGTAATATGACTCATATATGTATGAGATCATTGTAGATCATTTTGTAATAAGGACATAGGCAAAATTATGTAGACCTAATATGCAAATCATTGGTTAAGGGTTTATGTTGTAGCAGAGTTTAAACCGGTACTGAATCTAGCATAGCAGATGCTAATCTAAAGCAATACAAGACATTGGATTAGTATAATCCATTTTTGTAAGTCAGTGTGACTTCTTTTGTAATTGAGTAGTGAGCTCTAGGCACTTGGCCTTCCTACATGTGCAGGCCCCTATTGTAAGAGTAATATTCCCTTATTGGCCAGTAAGCGAACATTGTGGGTCACAAATCCCACTGAGGTTTTTCCCACACCGGGTTTCCTCATTAAATATTGTGTTACGGTGTGCTTCTTATGTGGTTGTTGTTATTCTTGTTTACTGCATTATTTCTGGTTTACTGGTACACAGTTTTAATATGCTTTTCATGTTTTAAGTCAAGTAAATTTATCAACTGGTTAGATACTGATTCACCCCCCCTCTCAGTATCTCTGGGAATCCTAGCAATTGGTATCAGAGCCTGGTCTTCTATTTTCATAAGTCTAATAGCTTGAGGAAGATCTTGTCACTGTTAGAGATGGAAAACTTGAGAAAGCAATTGGAAACAAATCTTGCAGACTATGATGCAGAAAAGGTGAAGAATATCAAACTTGAAGATGATCTAAAGGTTGCTCAAGATATTATTCAAGCACTTCAAGAGAATTTTACTATAGCAAGGAACAAGAGAAGAGAACTTTGTGAAAAGATGCAGAATGAGGAAAATGAAAAGGAAACTCTTAATGATCTGGTAAACAAGCTAAGACAAGAAATCAATACAACAAAGAATGAGATGCAGGATATGACAATGAGATTTTGTAAAGAAATTGAAGATAGAAAGAAGAATGAAGAAGACTTGGTTAGAAGAGTAAATGATGTTGGAAATGAAAACACAAGACTCAGTCATGAAAATGATATGTTGAAAATAGATCTCATGCACACACAAAATGACAGAACTGAACTCATGAGACAGAAAGGAATCTTGGAGAATGAACTGACTGCTGCAAATCAACATAAGAAGAAATTCAAGAAAAGTTCAGAAAAACTTAGTGGCATGCTGAAGAATCAGAAACCTAATGGTGATACAATGGCCTTGGCTTTGAAGTTGTGAAAGCTCCAATACTGCAAACAATCATGATCATAGAAAACCAGTAAGACAAGCTACTGCTTACAAATTTAATGGAAAATGCTTTAACTGTAACAAGTATGGTCATAAAGCAAATCAGTGTAGATCTAGAAATCATCAGAACACTAATACACCCACCAGTCAATGTTCTATATGCAACAAAGTTGGTCTTAATTCAGAAAACTATAGAATGAATGTAAGATGTTATGTTTGTGGAAGATTTGGACACTTATCTAATCAATGCAGAACACATACTGGCATAGGATATGGGAAAGTTATTCGAAAGAACAATGTGACTTATTATGCTTGTAACAAAATTGGACATATTGCTAAATTTTATAGAAGTAAGGCATCACCAGCAAATAACAAAGGTCCTAGTTTGAAAGGTAAAGAAAAGGTTGAAGAAGTAAAGCAAGAATTCTCAAAACAATGGATTAGAAAGTCAGATCAGAATGCTGATGGGAATACTCCTCCACCGACAAAATAGAGTAACACTCCACCGGCAAGAGACTCTTCATCTAACTAAAGAAAATTCTTTTGGGGGTTTAGCAACAAAATGAAAAACATGCTATTATTCCCTCGGTTGATGGTAATAAGTTGAAATTACTTCTATACCGGCAAATGAGTTAAGTTGTGACTTAACCGGAAAGCATTAAATGTCGTAGTTGGCGAAAATAACATTATAAAGCAAGTGTTTTGGCTCCTTTCTCATTCATCAAACATTCAAATCTTCGAGAGTGTGAAAACTCTCGAGCGAAGGTATTCCAAGCGAAGAAGTGAAGCAATCTATCAAATCATTCATCCCTAAGGTAGATTGAGGTATTTATAGCTATGGCATCTTCATCCACTCCTGAATTTATTGCAAACCCTACTGTTGTTGAGGTTATTAAGCGCCCTAGACCCATTTTCAAACTGGTTCCCGAAATTGCAAAGAAAGATGATAGCATAGGTGCATTTTCTGAAATCCCTAAAGGAGTAGTATATGTTGAAGACCCTAGGATGTACATACATTGTCATATTGATGAACTAGGTGATGATAAAATTAAAAATATGTATAAGACTGTAATTTGTGATGAATCCAAAAATGTCAAACCTGAACATAAGATAGTAGAAACCCTAGGTTTCACTGAAATTATTAGTATCCCATATTTCCCCAAGGATATCATTAGGATTGTGTTAAGCAGAGTACATGGTGAATTTTTCTGGTTAGACTCTATTCATAAAATCATAAAAGAAGCAGTAAAAGTTGTAACAGGGTTACCCTCCACCGGTAACAGACCGGACAAAACAAAGGTCTCAAATGACACAATGACAAACCTTACTGGTGCAACATTTTACAAGACATCTCTAAGGGTAAACAATGTGAGGGATATAAATCTCAGATTTATCAGTATGATCTTAGGTTATAAAGCTACACATGCAAATATGTTAAGCTCAGTTTCTAGCCTATGTATCAAGAGTGCCTATGATATGGTCAATGATAATGCAAGGATAGACATATGTGAATGGCTTACACATGAGCTGATAGACAATTTGGGAAAGATCAAAAGAGATAAGAAAGAGACATTCAGATTTGGAAACTTACTTGTTTGCTTGATGTTGTGCATAACCAAACAAGTACCTGATATTGGTGTTAGAGATTTTGGATTTGATATACCGGTAGGAAAATAACTGTTAGATCTATTGAACAATATGGGAGAGAATGGGGAGAAAAACATAAATGAGAATTTTCAAGCACTAAAGGCTCGAATGAAAACTAGAGTAAGGCTATCACAAGCTATTGTGGATAAGTATCAAAAGGAAATTTGTTTTGTGATCAAGAAAGATGAAATTTGGATGGAGGCAGTTGTCCCTAGAACTATTTGGGTAACTGAAATGGGCTATGAAATAGATGATAACATCATAAAAACTAATGCAAAATCCCTCCTTGAAGCTCCAAAGGAACCAGAAGAGAGAGTATTTGGTAGTGCAGAAAAAATTGAAAGCACAATAAAATCAAGGAAAAGAGTTAAGAAGGTTGAAGCAACTGTAAGAAAAGGGACCTGACAGGCAAAGGCAATCAAGGAAGATGTTTTGAGACAAACTGGTATAGTGAAAGTGAGTTGGAAGCACCTCAACCGGAAACTCACCTTTCACCAGTTGGAACCTCTTCTGAAAGTGATATACCTGTTGTATTTAAAAGGATTGAAAGAAAATTAAAACCCTCACCAACACTCTCTCCTACACCTAAAAGAACAAGATAGAAGCAATAGACAGTAAGGCCTCCGGCAAAGAAAATGACTCCTAAGAAGAAGAAGGTGAAACAGACTATTGCTCCTCTAGACAAACTTCTTAGAGAAATAACAGAGGATGGCAAGCTGAAGAACATTGATAAAATATACAACACACTATCAGTTGATGATAAGGAAATCATAGAAAACAGTGTAATTTTGCACTTAGATATATACAAGAAATTCTTAATGGAAGTTGTTGATGAAATTCCAAATGACTTGTATAGAAGATTAGAAGCTAGAAGATTATCTATTGTTGAACTAGATAAAAAGATTAAGATTGAAAAATTACTGCCAGTGCATCTAGTTAACTCACCTGATGAAATAGACAAATTAATCAGTGAGGCTAACTGAACAGTGTTTTCTACTGCTCACCGGCATGTAGCATTAATGGCAGGCACAATAAAGGAAGTTTCTGGGGAAACTGCTGATGGATGGGATATTTTCTTTGTGGAGAAAGAAAAAGAGGAAGAATTACTCAGACCTAAAACTATCAAAGTATATCAAAAGGATAGAGATAAGGGTAAAGGTAAGGTAGGTGGACCTCCAAGTTTAAGAATAACTAACAATATGCCCCCACCTCCTTCAGATACTCCACCTATAGATATCACTGAAAATCAACCAGCCACTGAGAGTATGGAGACTCCGGTAGAAGATATAAACCCTGAATCAGAAATTTTGTATACAATAAATGTAGACACTCAGGAAATTAATGTCATGGTTGACAGAGAGACCACTGAGGATAAGGAGAAAGATGTGACTTCTGAGTCATCAATTGTAGAGGTTGAGTTAAACACAGATAAACCTACACAGGCAGAGCAACCGACAGGGGATACCACTGAAAAACTGGTAGATACAACAGATAAACCATCT
This sequence comes from Cryptomeria japonica, assembly GCF_030272615.1. NCBI lineage: Eukaryota > Viridiplantae > Streptophyta > Pinopsida > Cupressales > Cupressaceae > Cryptomeria > Cryptomeria japonica. The sequence goes on from NC_081412.1 coordinate 57,776,249, forward strand.
AAAGAACTGGCTAAGGAAAGTTTAGAGGCAAAAACCGAGGAACTGGCAACTGAAAACTCAGAGAAACCATCTGAGACACAATTGGAGAAACCCAAACCGATACAGGTTGAAGCACAGGTACAGACAGAGATAGTGCCACCGGCACAAACTGAAAAGCCTAAACCTTTGTTTGTGGAAATGCAAACATAGACAGACCTACCAGAGGTTGAACAAAGCAAGGAAATAACTACAACTGATAGCATGGCTATTGTAAAAACTATTGGACAAACATCTGGTACAACTATGACAGAATTCAGACCTACTAATGTAACTGAGGTCTTATTAGATTCAATAAAGAAAATCATGGAATGCAATGCACAAACCTATAAGGCTATTGATGATACCATACCAATTCTTAAATTGATAGCACCAAAGTGCAATGTTGAGAATAAAGATTCTTTAGGTCAACTAGACACATTGTTTAAGTTCATCATCGACAACCTATTGACTATTGATAAAATAAATGAGGATACATTTAAAGAAAGATCAATAAAAGAAAAACAAGGAAGAAACAGACACCCTTTTACCAGAACTTGGAGAAATAATCTATGACTTCAAGAAACTATACAGGGATACTTGCAAAACAAATGTCTTAATAGTGGATCTTGACAAGGAGATCAACAAAGCTCAAGAGAAGATAAATAATATTGTTGATAATTTGATTGGAACATTAGATTCATTTTTGGAATTAGAAAAGAAAATTGCAGAACAAGAAGAGAAAATCAAGAAATTGGAGAAAGACAAACAAGGAATAAAGGACAAGGCAAAGGACTTAAAATGCAGACTTAGTCCAAGACTAGACTATCTTATTTCTTTGAGAAAAGAAATATTTGAGGCTCTGGTTCCTGGACTGAAGACACCGGAAGAGCAAATGCACATACTCACCGGTACTATGCAAAGAACACAAGAGGCAATAAAAGATAGAAAAACATTCAACAATAGCATAAATTTAGTTTTGATAGATATCTTTCTTCTTGTAACCCACCGGTTACAAGAATCCAGGCAGGACTCCACTGACAATGAATGACAACCTTTGTCATTGATGTCAAAGGGGGAGTAGTGGGATGAGAAAAATGATTAGAAGAAAGGACATCATCTGCTTAGGGGGAGCATACATTTTTTTAGGATATCATTTTGGACACTTTTTGATTTTTCTCATGAGTGTTGCCATCAATGCCAAAGGGGGAGATTGTTGGCAAATGCACACTCCAATGAAAAATTGTAGGTGATTGAAGGTTTTGTCATTGATGGCAACCTTGCAATCATATGATACCGGCAATGACAAAATACCAGCATCGGCAATGACAAACTCTACACCGGCACACAGAACACCGGCAGTGAAAGGAAGGATATCGACATCCTGGCCAACAAGAATTTTGTTTAAAATATATTTTGTAATTAATTGTAAAATCATTGTAAGCTGACATGGCGAGTTGTAATATGACTCATATATGTATGAGATCATTGTAGATCATTTTGTAATAAGGACATAGGCAGAATTATGCAGACCTAATATGCGAATCATTGGTTAAGGGTTTATGTTGTAGCAGAGCTTAAATTGATACTGAATCTAGCATAGCAGATGCTAATCTAAAGCAGTACAAGACATTGGATTAGTATAATCCATTTTTGTAAGTCAGTGTGACTTCTTTTGTAATTGAGCAGTGAGCTCTAGGCACTTGGCCTTCCTGCATGTGCAGGCCCTTATTGTAAGAGTAATATTCCCTTATTGGCAAGTAAGCGAATATTGTGGGTCACAAATCCCACCAAGGTTTTTCCCACACCGGGTTTCCTCATTAAATACTTTGTTATGGTGTGCTTCTCATGTGGTTGTTGTTATTCTTTTTTACTGCATTATTTCTGGTTTACCGGTACACAGTTTTAATATGCTTTTCATGTTTTAAGTCAAGTAAATTTATCAACTGATTAGATACTGATTCACCCCCCCCCCCCTCTCAGTATCTCTGGGAATCCTAACATCCCTCTCAATGTGGACCCCCAACAAGAACAAAGATAATGAAAAGGATGTTGATTTTCTTCTGGGAAATTTGCTAATGTATCAAGAAAAGTGTTTCTGATGGTTCTTTGGGGAAATTAATATTCTGAAACAGTGGATTAAAGATCTCATCACCACCTTCACTGAGTATCCTGCACTAGATAAGATTGAGGAACTCCTGAAGCTTTCCTGGCAAATTGTGAGAGACATCAAGATTATGAAGAGTGAGCATGAGGCAAAAAATTGGCATGTTGGAGAAAGAGATTTAGAAATTGAAGAGAAAACTAAAGGGCTTGGTGGAGGTCAGTAAGGAAGCCATGCATAGCAGCACCGAGGGCCTTAATAGAGCCAATGAGGAATTTACCTTGTAGAAGGAGTAGATTGCCAAAGTTGAAACATCCCCAGATACCAACTTGACTAGGATGAACTAGGAGATGTAGGTGTCCATGGGACCATGTAGCAGGACCAGGGACAAACATCAGGTGACTGGTAGCTCAAGGTTTATTACGAAGGAACTTGAGCAGATTAATGACAAAGCTATCCAGAAAAATGTTGAGCTTATGAGAGCTCTTTATTAGTTTTTTGTTGTTGTATCCTATTTTAGGTCTATTTTTTGTGGCTTTCTATTATGGGATGCTCCCCTATTTCTGCAGTTGGTTAGCAGCTGGTTAGACTATTTTATGTGCTTTATTTATGTTGGATTTGGGTTTCGAGTCCCTGTAAAACTCGTTTATCTTAATAAAAAATGCATGCAAACTTTGTGAAATTTATATCGTAAATTATTTGGTATCCTATACTATTATAACAAAATAATCACTAGAATTTGGCAAGAACTTCATTTCACTGAAGCCTTGTTACATAAATAACTATTTCCAAGAAAAAATAATATTTTGACTTTTCATCTTGAAAATATATTTGTAAAATGATCTAGTTTCCACATGAAATTATTGAACATGGTTTTATTGGATAAGTAATATAGTAAAATATATTAGTAAAATTATCTAGCTTTTATGTGGGATTATCGAGCATTTATTTTATGTTAGAGTTATCTTGTATTAGCTAATAATTATTTATTTAATTATTCGTCTATTAAACTCTACGCTTAAGCTAAACTTAGGCATTTAATAAATATTGTAGGTATTTAATAATTATTATAATTACTAAATACACATTATCTCTTTAGGGTTTCTTTAGGGTTGCACATATTTAGGGTTTCTATTATCCTTTTATAAGGATTGTATTGTACTTGTTCATAAAATCGATTCCCTTTCTGAATGATAATTTTCTTCTTCAGAGCATTTATGCTTTTTTGCTTTATGTGCCTTCATTCTTCTCTTGTGATAGGTATTTGCATGCAGGTGTTCTTGGGATCTCTAAAGTTGTATTTCCTCAACTTCTTCATGGTTTTCCTCAACTTCTTCATTTTATTGGGTAAATAAATTTTTAAAAAATCAATTAGTAAAATTATCTAGCTTTCATGAGAAATTATTTATCAATTGTTTTATTTGGTAATTGAATTAGTAAATATCGTTGAAAAAGGATAGTAAAAAAGTTAGTAAACTAATTGTTGTAAGATAATAATGAGTTATCTAGGTAAATATGTGATGTATAGATAAAGTAAGAAGTAAATACAATAAATTTGTTACAAAAGTTACAATTATGAGTTTTATAAATGGTAGTATCAAGCGTAATTTTTTTTTAATTTCCTTATTTTATTAATATGTTGGAATACATACAATAGGAAGATAATAGTACCCACGATACAAATTAAACTTTTATGGAGATAAGCTCTATTAATTATTATGAGAGACTTAAAAGGAATAACTTATGATTTATCTTCCTTTTGTTAAATATTAAAGTTACATGTATATGAATATTATTTATATTATATGACTCTTTTGAGCCATATTTGATCAACCAGTTATTATTGTTGGTGTTTTGGATATGTTGATATGGTTTTGTCATTGATGTCAACACCTTTCATCACTTGTCAACACTTATTAGCACTTGGAGATCTTTGGTAATGTTCACCGACAATTCATGGACTTATGCACTATCACCGGTATTTGGTTCACCGGTAGATTATATTGTTCATCGGCACTTGGAATGACTTGGAGACTACTCGGTTATGTCGAAGGCATTATTCGATCACTTGGTTTTGGCGATTTGGTTATTTGTTTATTCGGGTTTGCATATTTGTTGTTACCGGCAAATAGGTCCAGGATATGCACCGATAGGCATATCTATTCCAGATCAGTACGACACGTTATGGAGATTATTTATTATTATTGTAAATGCATTGAACTGACATCATGCATCGAATATTGATTTATTTGTAATTGATTTTATTGTAATATCTTTTAGTGAGCCAACCTATTCAATTGGTCTTAGGTTATGGTATAAATATAAGATCTCATTTGTGAGATTGATATGTGACTGGAAAAAAGTAGTAAGGTATATGTGAAAATAAGAAGAGCTATACACGTAGACATCATTTGAAGGTTGAAGGAAGGTTTTTGTGAAGGCAATCAGAACTTAACCGGTACTGAATCCAACATATGAAGATGCTATTTTATGCAATACATTATCATTGGATCTAACCATCCAATTTTAGTCAGCGTGACTCTCATTCTGTGATTGAGCAGTAAGCTCTAGGCAGCTGGCCTTTCTGCATGTGCAGAATCCATATTGTACACACATACTATCTGCAGTAGTATAATTTGATTGTCGGTAAGGCTTACCACCGTGGTTTTTCCCCTTACAAGGTTTCCACGTACAAATATTTGTGTTATGTGTTGTGGATGTTATTTTCTTTCTATTTCATGCATTAATATTAACCGGTACTACAATTAACTGATAAAACTGTCTACCGGTATAAAGTTTGGTTTACCGGCATTAAGCATTAAGTTTTGGTTAAGTTAATTTTGGTTGAATTTATTGGACAACTGATTCACCCCCCCCCTCCTCTCAGTTGTCTCCAGGACCTAACAATTATAGGAAATCCATTGAATTGTTCCTATGTGCAATTTTGCTTTACAATAAAATTATATTCAAACTGAAGTAATATTTCCTATACAACATATGTCAAAAGAAACCACATGAACCTAGGGGATTAGTGATGACTAGGGAAGGTAGTTTTCCTTTTCATTCAAGTGGAACTAGGATAATTGCTTAATACACATGTTTTAGGGATGAGTGTCAAATATGGGTAAATAGAGAATGGTGGGTCTCTATTTTAAATATGCTAGTTGATAGTCAGCTAAAAATGCTTTGGCCAAATCTTTTAATTAATCATTTTGATACTAGATGATTGCTATGTTCCTACTCTCGGGCATATCATGATGTTCTGACAATACATGTTCATATGTGAAATTTTTGTTAGTTGCATCATGTTGCATTAGATTCCATCTCACCTGCCAATTCTAGATTGCTAGGTACCTCATGTAGAGTTGGGAGCTCTTTATTACTCAAAGAGTACCAGGGAAGCTTATGATTTGTGGTTGGCTGAAAAAAGAACTTCGATCCTATTCTCATCTCAAGGTAGCATATGGAGAGGATTCCAAGGTGACTAGAGACTTCATAGTGTAGACACCTAAAAATGTCTCATTGATCATGTACTAATTATTCCTCTAATTGATTAAATAATCTTTATTATTTAATTAAGTCAATTAAACTTATTCTTCTAATTTCATATTTCCTCATCATCTTATTAATTATTCTATTTCCTATTCTATCATCATTTCATCATTTAATCATTTTCTAAATATCAATTAAATATTTATTATTTAATTAATTTTGATTAATTTCACAATTTAAATAATCTTCATTATTTAAATAAATTACTAATTACTCAATTTCTATCTCTAATCATCTAATCATTCAACCCTCTTCTAAATATTAATTAAATATTTATTATTTAATTAATTGTGATTTAATCCTTTAAATTAAATAGTCTTTATTATTTAATTAAATTTCATTTCTAAATAATTAAATAGTTTCTTTAAATTATTTAATTAGCTAATTAATTCTTCCATTTCCAAATCCCCAAATTCTAATTTCATTTAATTTCATATTCTTCTAATTTCTTCCAAATTCATCACATGTGCATGATTTCAAAAATCAAATTGAAAATCAAAGTCAAGTTCTAAATATATTCAAAGGCTAAATTGAATTAATAAATTCAATTATTTGAATAATATCTCATGCAAAGATTAAATTTAATTTAAATCTAAATGCAAGCACATGATAAATTAATTAATTAAATCATTTATCTCTCCAACTTCTATTTCCATCCTTCAGTTAGCTTTTTCTAAATTTAGCTCTTTGTGTCATCCTCTTTATTTCCTCCAATCATTCTTTTTCTTCCTTCAGTTAACTCTTTCATCAATCAGTTGACTCCTTTAATCCATTCAATCTATTGAGTTCCACTCCTACAATCAACAATTCAACTATCAAATTGTATTTGAGCTCACCTGAGTTTACACCTCTTGATCACTATGTTCCACCTTTCAATCAATCTTCTCCATTTTTCTATAAAATGAGCATCCAATCTCTATTTTCAATCCTCCTGAATCTTGAACAATTATTAGAATCACGAACTTCGAATCTTTGTGTCACTTGCAGGTTACCAGCGCAATATCTGAGAGTCATCATACCACGAAGAGAAGAAGAGAAATGGAAGCAATATGCACATCTTGGAATAGGGAGTTTTATTTGAATTGATTTCATTCTTAATTCCTGTTTTGCTTGATGATTGCATTATTTCATTGTCTAGTTTGTTAGATTTGTTAATTAGACAGGGATTCGTGATTTCCCTGGTGTTTCTAATTGATAGCTTTAAGATGAATTCTAGCATGCATTACATTTTGGTGAACCCGACGTGAACTAACAACAATTTAACCTTTTTCTGTGTTCTATGTGATTTTTGTAGATTGTGCAGATTTTTATTTTTTTTGCACGTTGCATGAATTTCGAGAAAAGATTTTTCATCACGCAATCGCATAGACAAAATCACGCATTTGACCCTTCGGGGTCATGCATTCATCCAGACAGAGTCATGCATTCGTCCAGACAAAGTCATGCAATCACCCTGTCCTCATCACGCAATAGCCCTTTCTGGGTCATGCATCCGCAAGGTTAATTGTTGTTTTATTTTTCTTTTGTCTGTTATTAATTATGTATAATTCTTTCTTAAATTTGGTTAATCAGGGATCAAAATTACTTTTTTATTTCAGGATTTGATTAACATAGTTTATGGCAAGAAAAGTTCAGTTCAAAATTTCAGGTGCGAGAAGGACGAAGCAACAAAGGAGGGAAGCTAAACGATATCAAAAATTTCTCCAAGCAGAAAAATTGATACAGGATTTGGAAGAACAACTGGCCTTAGACAGATATAATAGCCTAGTTCTTTCTTATACAGTTAAATATGATCTAATCAGTATTGAATGGATGATGAGGGATTTGGCTAGGGCTTCACAATTGGTTTCGTAGGTACCTGATCGGGTTTAGCTTTCTTGTTTTTCTTTTTCTAATTTTTGTTGTTGTCTGTATTCTGTCATGTAATCGACCTGTTAGTGATACGCAATCAAGCAGATAAAGTCACGCATTCACTCTGTCAGATTTACGCATTCGCTTTGTCAAATTCACGCATTCGCTCAGTAAGTATCATGCAATCGCCTCTGTCAAGTTTTCAGTTTCTGTTTTCTATTGGTTTATTTTACTACTAATCTTCTGTTTACAGCCTGTGGCGGATTCACAAAGAGGATTAGATTAGTAATTTTGCATGCACATCTCACAACAGTTAAAATTGACATGCATGGATAAATCTCACACTTCAATTTTTAGTGCTTAAAATCAACAACAGTTAAAATTGACATGCATGGATAAATCTCACACTTCAATTTTTAGTGCTTAAAATCAACAACAGTTAAAATTGACATGCATGGATAAATCTCACACTTCATATTTTAGTGCTTAAAATCAACAGTTAAAATTGACATGCATGGATAATCTCACACTTCGTTGTTGGTGCTTAAAATGAACATGGGCTAAAATTGACATGCGTGTATCTCACACTTGGTTTTTGGTGCTTAAAAATCAAACAAATGTTTAAAATTGACATGTATGCCTTCATTCTTGGATTTGGTGTTTAAAATTGACATGCACGTGCAGATCTAACACCTAAATTTGGGCTATAAAAACAATGTGAATCAGGCTGCATTAGATTAAATCATTTTTCATTTTCTTAAGGGAAAAGAACTTTTCATTGTGTCTGGGGTGGACCTACTGTTGCACTAACTACCTTTCTACCCGCCATCGGGCCTATGGGAGAAAGAAGGAAGGTGACAATGACATCCAAATTTTCTTTTTGTTCTACGTAGTGAGGGGTACCTTTGACTAGGGATTTCATCACCCCACAGAGGTACTTCAAATTGGGATGCATTGGGGATATCATCTCTCCCAGCATACTCTCGAGTGGGTTTTTCGAGCCACTATATAAATATACTAGTCAGGCGGCTAGAGTGTTGAGTGAATTCGATGTATGTGGGGGCCTTCCCTGCACCGATAAGCTCAATTAAAGTCTTAAGTGGCTTGCTCTGAGAATCCATCATTGGATCGGGACCCTTCGAAACCTAATACTAAGAACCAAACTAGTTGCCAAAAATCCTGCATTCAATGGTTTCGGGAGTGCGGATCGTACCCCATAGATACCCTTCATGTACCTTACACTATGATACAGGAATCCCTCGGCTAAAAGATCTTTGGATCTTCAGGGTAAGAGAGACTGGCATGCCCGAGAAGTGTGTGTCATGGAGTGGAGCTAGTGCTGCCAGACTCTCTATTTGTTCATTTTGTTTTGGTATTTTATTGTAAGGGCCTCACTGAATGGTGTCCAATATCCAGCCTAAGACTGTTTTCCATGCTTTTTTATGTATCGTTGTACTAGACCAGTATTGAGTCAGTCCCTTGGGCTATTTCAGGCCCTATCCCACGTATCTCCGATTTTTCTGAGATTGTTTGAAAATTGAGTCAGTTAGCTATACATACTTGCGAACCATTGTTCTCAGATTTGGAAAGCTGCAAAACATTGTCCTACACACAAAGTTACCAAAAACAAAGTCCATTTTGAAATTGATTCTCAAAACATTCTTACATACTTGTGATCTTAGGCATAGTCCCATTTTATGTCCTCATTATCGTCCTAAGTCTTTTGCATAGTCCCATTTTACATCCTCATTATCATCCTAAGTCTTTTGCATAGTCCCATTGTACATCCTCATTATCGTCCTAAGTCTTTTGCATAGTTCCATTTTACATCCTCATTATCGTCTTAAGTCTTTTGCATAGTCCCATTTTACGTCCTCATTATAGCCCTAAGTTTTTTGCATTATCATCCTCATATACGTCTGCACCTAGACCTCATATACGTCGAAGTCCATTATCATTTATAGGTCCATAGCATGTGCCTTCATGGGTCTCCCAGGTGATGGCTTTCTCCCCTTCGAGCAACCTAATCTAGTTCCAAACGGCGGTCAACGAGAAATCATTGATGGTCTAGCTAACTTAGCTTGGGATTTAAGAAGAAGTGCACCCCAATATATGGGAGTTATATATGAGATAGATATTGAGCCTAGGATTGCCCGTAAGATTGATAGAGAGATTGAGGTCAAACAACTTCATCAACAAATAGAAAGACTTGCATTAGAGAAAGATAGAAAGGCTAAAAAGGTCTCACATCAAAATCCTCAATAGAGAGTCTAGTATAGTATTGCATACCTCATATTTACGTCTACTATCTAGTGTTAGGTCATCATCTTGCATAGAACCATCATCATATAGGATATTTTTAGATGCCTGTCACAAGGTCCCAAAAAGCAAAAGGAATAATGGACCTAAACAACACACAGTCTATAAACCCTACTTGGAACATGGACATGTCAACAAGTCAACACTCAGGTACATAGACAATGTCCACCATAAACGAATTACAACAACATCTAACAAAGGAAGAAATTGAGTCCGCACAGCAAGACCCGCATGTCCTCATGATCCTAGATGCACTTATACATAGTGATAGGGACAAGTATCTTTTGCTGTTAATACAAAATGGGGCAAAATTACCTGAAGATTTTGATGTCACAAAGATTTTACCACCAGGAAAAACTTTAGGTCAAGATAACAATCAAACATTACCCTTGACGCAAATACAAGCAACGACCTCTAGTCTTCCTCAAAACGTACCTCTTCCAACAAATGTCAACACAAGTGCAAACTTTCAAACAAACATGTCATCTTCAGTGATCAATGCTAGTATACCATCATAGAGCCTATCGATAATGTCAAGTATCTCAACACCTATTCAAACGCAAGTGACAAGTGTAAACCAACCTCCAATTTCCTATTCTATGGGATCCACATATGATTATCAAAATCCAAACCTAGGTACTACCAATGCAACAGGTACAAGTCAACCAAACATGGGTTCACATATCGCCTATTTTACAGTACCTACAGGAACACACAACACACAAAGTTATAATCTTGGTACATTCCAACAACCTCCTAGTTATGCAACCACGAATCCTTTTGTGGGACATACAAACACACAAGGTATACCTTTGACACCAATCGATATTTTGACACAACAAATATAGAGTTTGCAACAATAGATGATGACCATGCAAACTGGTACCGATAAAAAGAGCTACACAATGCAGGACTTACGTCCTTATCCATTTGATCACACAATATACATGCCACCTTTCCCACAACACTTTGAAACACCCAAATTTGATAGATATCGAGGGAAGGGTGATCCTAGAGATCATATTAGAGAATTTTTCATGGCATGTATAGAAGTTGCCTCGGAAGATACTTATCTAATGAGACTATCCCTAAAAGTCTGGGAGGTCCGGCTTTAGAGTGGTTTTCACATCTACCACCAACCATCACATCATGGGGAGAATTAGCTGAACAATTTATTGCAAACTTCTCACACAAAATTGACACCCCGGTTACTTTGATGGATTTATGTGTAGCTAAGCAATACGAGAATGAAACATTTGCATCCTTCATACAATGATGGAGGGCTCTCTACAAAAGATGCAAGACAGTTATCCCAGAAACAGAGCAAGTGGATATGTTTACAGAAAACTTGATTCCAAAGATTAAGTATCCAATACAAATGCAGTTCCTTACCACATTCAAACAAATCACAGAAAAGGCTCTCAAATGTGAGAAGGGCTTGATAGAACAAGGTCTTATTAAGTATGGCAACACAAACAATAGTGACAAATCTAAGTTTTGGTCAAAAAACAAAAACGTGACCAATGATGGTATTGTAGACGCTAGAACTATAAACAGAACCCAATCCGTTTTATCATTTGGAATGAGTTAGTCAACAAGTCCACATACTGGGAATAACACCAATGTAAATGCTACGCAAAATACGAACACAAGATACCCCAGGGTAAACACTCCAAGAAGAAATTACACACCTTTAGGAGAACCTATTGAGTCGGCGCTAAAAAAGTTAATACAGACAAACATGATCACTCTACCTGAGGTAAGAGTATATGAACCAGGTCCATTCAAACCCACATGGTGGAATGACAATGATTTATGCGATTATCATAGGACTAAAGGCCACAAAACGGCAAGTTGCTACAAAGTAAAAAACTTGGTCCAAGATATGATAGACCAAGGGGACATCACAATTGATATGGATAAGACCTCAGCAAACACAAATCATACGATTTTTAAGGATCCGTTTGTTAAGCATGACAAGGGAAAAGCAACCACATCAGGTACCCAAGACAACACGGCTAACTACACGAAAGTCTCATATGACTACACTATTCATGCCATTAGTTAGGAGATATGACAAACAAAGATTCACAAGAAACATCTGATCAGGAAGACCAATATCAAGACACTCATAAAGATGACAACCAAATTTTCATGATATCCGAAGGACCAAAGTACGATGAGGATATGAATCTTTGTCTCCAAGACTGGGGGTAGGATCAACCATCTCACTCAGATTGGTTTGAAGATGGACTCATTGAACATATTATGAATATCAAACATACACATTGGGACTATGAAGAAGGATTTAATATAAATCTAGATAAAATAGCTTCTGATACCAATGATACAATTGCTACAATCACAATTACTCCTAGAGATAGAGACTGTGCAGTCGTTACTCGCAGGTCAAAGGTAACCTTACAAGGGATACCACAAAATCATCCACTAGTAGTAGGGACTTACAATGTAGTTGACCTGCTTAAGAAAACTCTGGCACAAATATCCTTATTCGAACTACTGCGTATTTCACCCAATCATAGAGCTATAATGGACAAAGCACTCCAAGATTCAGCAGTAGACAGAGATATAGATGAACGTGCCTTCCAATCTATGGTAGGAAATCTGACACAAGGTACACATATTGCATTTACAGAGCAAGATATTCCTAATGATAAAATACTTCATAATGACCCACTACATCTAGAAGCTTACATTCACAAGAAAAGGATCAAAAGAGCACTTATAGATGAGGGAGCCATTCTGAACATTTGTACATTAAAGCTAGTCAAAGCATTAGGATATTCTGAACTTCACATTGATTCCTCCAAAAGGATAAACATCAAGGCTTACGATGATGAAGAACGTTCATCTAAAGGCATTGTAACATTAATTGTACAAGTAGGACCAATAACGACAGAGGTCGCTTTTCAAGTCTTGGACAGAGAATTGGGATATAACATATTATTGGGCTGCCCATGGATCCACACCATGCAAGCAATACCATCCACATTTCATCAGTGTGTCAAATTCTCATACAATGGTATTGAAATTACCATAAAGGGTGATCCAAATCCGTTCCAACATTGTAATTATCTAAAAGACAGTGTAGATAATTAGGTACCTATCAATCAGGCTGCACCTCTCACTACATAATTGGAAATGTTAAAGATCACAGAAACACAAAAAGATATGCCTATGACATCCTCCTTACAAAATAAAGGATATGGGTTGTGGAGAGTACTTTATTGCAAACACTTCAAATGGGAAACAATTATCTCTTTCTCCTAAGTCCTTTGGGAAACCTCATACTACAGTACAAAAGAAAGACAAAGGAAAAGAAATTGTTAGATACTCAGACTCATGCTCTTTCATTAGATGGGGAGACTTAGAGGAAGAATCCTTGAATGAAGATGTTAACCATTAGATATATAGAGAAGAAGATCATATGACAACACCCAGAATACATACAGATCAGTACGGCAATGGATTCAAAATACTCCAAAGACATGGATATGATGGTACCACAAGCCTGGGGTTACAAAAACAAGGAAGACTAGAACCTGTTGTTCCTAATGATAATCCAGGAAATCAAGGATTGGGATACAAGCATGTACAACATATCACACAAGCCAGACAGCGTACCCTTGATATACTAAATCAACCAAGCAAACCATTAGATTACATATCACAAAGGAATTTGTCCACACGGGCTCTTCCATCTTCATCTCAAACAGGCAATCAGGTACCTACATCACCTAGCGCAGAATCAGATGGGGAAGACATGAGACAACTCTTGCAAGAACCTACCGTAGAGTTACAAAATGATGCAGTTATTGACACAACAATACAAGCTAATGTGGCAACAGATGTAGGATTACCCCGACCACCTGAATCCCACCCATGGTTATTGTCACTACTTCTACCACAAGGGGAAACTTAGGCTCAACCTAATGAAACAAATGAAGAAAGATTGAAAAGGCTTATACCTAGCTTAAGAAGAGTCACTAATGTACAAACAAGACTAGTCAATCTACAACGGAATCAAGGACAAGAACAAGAAGAAATAAGTGATGATAGCCCATATGATGAAACATATATTGACAGTGAGACAGATTCTCATGACTATGAACTCTTATCACTCCATGATTCTACCCCACCAGAAAGTGTAATATCAAACAATCAAGTCTTCATGTTATCAGACTCTACTACAGAAGAGAATAATGATTTACCCCTAGTACATTCACACTTGATTGATTGGGGGCAAGAAGGAAAACCAACGCTAGATTGGTTTGAAAATGACGAAGCAATTTCAGAATTTCTAGGAGTCAAAGAAGGATTTCCACAAGGTGATCATAAAGCAGGGTTTGCTATAGACCTAAATAGAACGGCATACTTTGGAGAAGAAAGTACTTCTCAAACAGAAGATAAGAATCAAACTACCCATAATGACAAAAGTGATTTAGGTAATCTTCCTATGGAAAGAGAAAGTTCAACATTACTTATAGAGGAAATAGAAGAGTAAACATAGTAGAAGAGGAAGTTGTACATAACATCCATCTGGCAAAATTATTGAGCAAAGAAGAAAAAGATAGATTCATTCATTTTTTCAAACAATGACCTATCAAATTTGCTTGGTCCTATTCAGACATGTCGGGCTTAGATTCTGAATTAGTGTTGCATCATTTACCATTGACACCAAGAGTTAAACCTTACAAGCAAAAATTGAGAAAAATGCATCCAAGTATCGCATTACTGGTTAAAAATGAATTACAAAAGTTGTTGGAAATAGGTTTTATCAGACCTATTGACTACGTAGAATGGATATCAAACCTGGTACCTATGACTAAGCCCACGGGAGGCATCAAAATCTATACCAATTTTCAAGATATAAATAAAGCTTGCCCTAAGGATGACTTCCCGCTACCTAATATCGACATGATAGTTGACCTAACAGCTGGAAATGAGATGTTATCCTTAATGGATGGTTTTTCAAGATACAACTAGATTAAAATTGCACCAGAAGATCAACATAAAACGGCCTTTACATGCCCATGGGGAACATACTGCTGGAATGTGATGCCATTTGGTCTTAAAAATGCTAGCGCAACATACCAGAGAGCCATGACAACATTATTTCATGACATGATCCATAACATAATGGAAGATTACATGGATGACATATTGGCTAAATCGCAAACTAGAGAAAGTCACCTTGTAGTTCTTACACAGATATTTGATCGATTGGAACAATATAATGTCAAATTAAACCCAAAGAAATGTGTGTTTGGCATAACAACAGGTAAACTATTAGGGTTTATAGTATCAAACAGAGGAATTGAAATAGACCCTGCCAAGTTCAAGGCAATCATTGATATGCAACCTCCATCAACACTTAAACAACTCAGAGGGTTACAAGGGAGATTGCAATCCATAAGGAGATTCATAGCACAATTGGCAGATAAGTGTCACCCATTCCATCATTTACTCAGGAAAGGAGTTATTTTTAAATGGACAAAACAATGTCAGGAAGCTTTCCAAGCTCTAAAAGAGTATCTTTTGAACACACCTATGTTAATATCCCCTATTCCAGGACAACCTCTATTGTTGTACATATCAGCAACAAACTCGGCTCTGGGAGCTATATTGGCACAGCATGACAAAAAAGGAAAAGAAAGAGCCATTTATTATATAAGTAGGACTCTGATCGGCTATGAGCTTAATTACACCCCCATAGAGAGAGCTTGCTTAGCAGTAATCTTTGCATCCCAAAAGCTCAGACACTACATGTTGAGTCATAAGGTACAACTCATTGCACGGTTTGACCCACTCAAATACCTATTGAGCAGAGCAACATTGACCGGGCGATTGGCTAAGTGGGTTATGATCTTGAGCGAGTTTGATATAGAATACATAGATAGAAAAGCTATCAAAGGACAAATCATAGCAGATCAATTAGCAAAGGCTCCTATACAAGATAGCCACCCATTGCTGATAGACTTTCCAGACGAATCCGTGTTTACATTAACTACCTCAATAATGTGGAAGTTGTACTTTGATGGATCATATACAAATCACGGATCCGGAGCAGGTATTGTCTTCATTACTCCTCAAGGGGATGTTATACCTAAGTCATTTAGGATCAATTTCCCATGCACCAGCAATATGGCAGAATATGAAGCTCTCCTCATAGGACTTCTTACAGTTGTGCAGTGGAAAATACAAGAGCTATAGGTCTATGGTGATTCGTAGTTGATTGTGAACTAGGTCAATGAGGATTACAATATGAAGGATGACAAACTCATGCCTTAGAAGAAGTTGGTTGAAGATTACAAGGAGCACTTTAGCAAAATTACCTTCGAACAAATCCCTAGAATACAAAACAAGGCAGCAGATGCAATGGCAACAATAGGGTCTCTTCTGAATATGCCTACTAATGAAACTCAGTTTGAGTTTATCATAGAATAGTTAATGCTACCTGCATATGAGACCCCCCTATCAGACTATGTATGTGTACTTGTGGGACCAGAATTGCCTTGGTACAATGAAATATATACATATTTGAATACCCAATACATGTCACCAGATCTGTCCAAAAATCAAAAGAAGACCTTTATTCATCGAGCATCTAGATACACCATCATAGCTGATACTCTGTATAGAAAGGGTTTTGATGGAACTCTTCTCCAATGTCTGGATGAGAATGAAGCACACCTTGCTTTAAAAGAAGTCCATGATGGAATCTGTGGGGCTCACCAAAGCGGTTCGCCATTGTCAAAGAAGCTGCTGAGAACTAGGTATTACTGGCCAACCATGGAAAAATATGCTTACAAGTATTTATAGAAGTGTAAACAATGCCAAATGCATGGAGACCTTATTCATACACCATCACAAGATCTTCAACCCATCACATCACCATGGCCATTTTCACAATGGGGATTACATCTCGTAGGTAGAATCAACCCTACTTCATCCAACGGGCACAAGTTTATCTTGACAGCCACTGAATACTTTACAAAATGGGTTGAGGCAATTCCTTTAACATACACTACGGGAAAGCGGATATCAAAATTTATGCTCAACTACATTATATGTAGATACGGAGTTCCAATGTGCTTTGTTACAGATAACGGGCGTCCATTTAAAAACCAGGAAGTGAAAGAAGTGTGTGACAAATTTCACATACAACAGAGATTTGCCATGCCATATTATCCACAAAGTAATGGACAAGAAGAGGCTACAAATAAAACAATATTGAAAATTCTTAAGAAAGTAGTCACTGACACAAGACGGGACTGGCATCTCCAGCTAAATCCCGCTCTCTGGGCTTACAGAACAGGAGTGCGCACCCCTACAGGAGCAACACCATATTCCTTGGTCTATGGTACATAAGCAATACTCCCCATTGAAATAGAAATACCGTCTCTAAGAGTATCCTTACAGACATTATATTAGAAGAAGACTTCAGGGTAGTGAGGTTGCAAGAACTAGAAACCCTTGATGAAAAATGACAAACAACATTCAATCATTTACAAGGATATCAAAATAGACTGAGGCGAAGCTATAATAAAAGGGTCCACCCATGAACCTTTCAAGTGGGGGATCTAGTACTTAAAGAGAATCAAAGGAACTTAGCAGAACGAGAAAGGCCAAGGAAATTCAAACCTAATTGGCTAGGTCCTTTCATTATAACAAGGGTCATAGGCAATGGTGCCTATCATTTGGCTACCTTGGAGGGAAATCCAATCTCTAACCCTATGAACAACATGCATCTTAAGTAGTATTACACCTAAGGGCTGTGTAGCTTAGGTTTTTCTTTCCGCATTGCATATCATATCATTTAAAACACTGCATTACATATAGTTTATTTTTCAAACGCATCGTATTCTTAAAGTTCTGCATTCTCACATAGAAGCATCAAATTAAACAAGGCAACTGTTCGAGTTTATCATTCATTTGCATCCTGAAAAGAAAACAAGGGTCATCGCCTTTCTTAGATATTTGGACATGAAGTCTTTGGGGTTCTAAAGTCATTCATTCTCAACATTACCCTACGACAATATTTTACTTATGGTTGGGTAGTGATTTCACTATTTGAGACTTAGTAACCCACAATCTATCAATTGCTATATCTTACACCTTAACGAGATCTCTAATTCATTCTAGACACCTAGTTGATCATATGACTAGTGAAAAATCTAAAATTCTACTTCAGTGCCGGTGTAATTGTCACACCCAAGTAGGTTTCATTACTTACAAGTCAAGGCAAGAAAATAAAAATAAAAAGAGCTATGTCAAATATCCATCTAAAGGCAAAAAGAGCAATGATATATAACTGAAATATCATGTATACAAATACGATAAAAAGCTTGACCATGGGGACATGCTAGTAACTCCATCAGGGCTATGAATGCCTACTGGCAATGGAGCAATATTTGAGAAATTACAGTCTATAACCTCGTCGAAGCTCTCAAGGCTTGCTAGTAGCGAGGCTCTATTCGGGATTCTTTTGAGGTTAGAAAAACCATGTAGCTAGTCATATAGGATGCTAAGGATCTTTAGTGAACACAAGAGCGGGAATTAACTCATCTACACACACATGGGCAAAAGAAGATCAAATTTTCAAGAACCAATGGGGAAGTTTTCTGCATCTCCATTTGTAAATCCTAGTCACTAAGTGTGTTGAGATGAATGTTCCGAAGGGTCTTAGAGATCAATTGATCGCTTATCTACAAAATGTTTTGCACCTTCATTTTCAATCAGTGTATTACAAATGCTAAAAAACAAAGACAGTCAACCTTGTTCGAATAAGAAGTACATCTTCATCCTGCATATTGCATTCACATAGGTCATGTCAAAAATTTCTTTGTCTCCACATGCATTCTACAGATCATCATGTCATGCGGGTCTGCACACTGGGGGCATAACTGAAAAAATCCAAAAAAATCAGATAAAGTCTTGAAAAAATCCAAAAAAAAATTAGATAAAGTCCTGAAAAAATCCAAAAAAATCAGATAAAGTCCTAAAAAAATCCAAAAAAATCAGATAAAGTCCTTAAAAAATCCAAAAAATCAGATAAAATCTTGAAAAAATCCAAAAAAATCAATTAAAAGTCCTGAAAAAAAAAATCCCAAAAAAATCAGATAAAGTCCTGAAAAAATCATCCAAAAACAGTCAAGTACGATCCTGAAAAAATCATCCAAAAACAGTCAAATATGATCCTGAAAAAATCATCCAAAAACATTCAAATACAATCCTGAAAAAATCAACCAAAAACATTCAAAAATCTACCTACATAATCCAAAAACATTGAAAAAGCTCTTGGAAAAGAACTAAAAATCGAAAATCAATCAATCAAAAAACTTGCAATAACATGTCTTGTGAGAAACAAATACCCTAGCAGATATCCAGCAAACACTTCGCACGAAGTTAACAAAGGATACGACTATCCAGTCAAACATCTGCAATCAACTGATCAAACTATCTTATTAATCGTATCATATTCATATCAACATGATCATTATCTTGTCTTAAACAGAAGAGGATACACTCGAAATCAAACAGGTCAGTCTTAAATGGGGTCCGCAACTTTCTGAGATCAGACATTATCAACCATCACATCAAACAACTGAGAATGAAGGCACAAGGTCAGTATAGCTGTTGAATTTTGTCCAAGCCAGTCTTTATCTTTTTATCATTTGGCAACAGATATTGTTTCTATGCTACTCAAGGATGTCCAAAAGCGACTAGAGGAGCTATGATGAGCATTATCTTTTTCTTTGTTTGCTGTTTGTGGTGTGAATCGATGAAATTCTAAGGAAATTGCTCTAGTGGGTGTCTGTGATAAGAGCCTTCACATCAAGGTGAAATCACCACACATACCTCAACCCCTAATGCAATTCCCAGAATGGAGGGTTCACTCCTTGTCTGCTACGTGTTTGTTTCTACAATGAGATATCTTTGCATCTTGGTTCCTTACACCCTGATGTGCTAAGCTTCATTGTTCAATAATAAGGCTCAATGATGAATATATATTGACGCAATAAAATATGTGACACAGATTCATGATTCATTCAATTTCATTTTCATTATCATCTCATTTTCTTATTGATAGTTTGTTGATTTCTCATCTTCTATCTAAATCACATTCTTTCTAATATTCTTTCTATCATCAAATTTTTCTTTCTCTATCATCTAACTAACATTTCTTCAAGGTGTATCTGAGTTAAAGTTGGTTCAACCATTATCATACCAAAAAATCATTCATTATAGATTCATTTGCATTCATATAGATTCATTTGCATTCATATAGATCTGTTTGCATTCATATAGATTCATTTGCAGTCATATAGATTCATTTGCATTCATTATAGATTCATTTGCATTCATATAGAGTCATTTGCATTCACATAGATTTCATTTGCATCATTAATCCATACATATACTACCATTGCATTTTATAATCATATAAAATCAAATAGATATGCATTACAAAACTCATAGCATCACATAAATCATACATGGAAAGCAAAAATAATATACATAGATCATTTCCAAAAAAACCACATGCTATATATATAACTCAAAAATGATAATGAGTGTGAATACAATAAATAAGCCCAAAGGCTCAGATAACATGATCAACCAACACTACCTCTATCAGTAGGTGGATCCTGTGCACTAGATCCTGCCCCAGGATGTCAAGGTGGTCCCATAACACCACCACTGCCAGTCTGTCGTGAAGTAGATCTACTCAATCTCCTCCCCATGAATGCACTGAAGCTAGGCTCTCTCTCACCCTCAAGGATGGCTCTCTCATATGCCTGTCTATAATAAATAGCCTCCTGCGCAGCAGTGAAATATCTCTCTCCCTGGTCACGTGCATCTGTACTTGCTCTAAAAAGCTGATCAAAGGCATCCATAGTAATCTGACATTGTCGCACTGCCTCATCTCTCTCCCACTGAAGACGCACTCGCTCCACCTCTAGGGCACCATAATCTGCACGATAGGTCTCTCGTTCGATATCTCGTCTAGCAACCTCATCCTCCAAGCTCTGCACCTGCGCTCTAAGAGTTTGTAGCTCATCCTCATCACCAACCTCTCCTATCCCACTCTCTGCGGCAGGTGCATCCTCCAACTCTGGCATATCATCATCATCATCCCCACCCTCGCTACTCGATGACTCCGACGAATCATCGCTATCCTCACTACTAATAGACTCAGTGTCTCCACCAATGTCTATATCCTCATCTCCATCGTCTCCACCACCTCCTCCCCCATCTCCATCATCTCCACTATCTCCACCACCTCCTCCCCCATCTCCTCCATCTCCTCCGGCTCTCTCCCCTGTGTCTATCCTCAACCACTATCTAGGATGGTGAATCTGTTGTGCTGTAATCGGAACAACAGGATCAGTCAAAGGCACTGGCTTGTGCCTAGCAAACCATGCATCATACTCCATTGTTGTCCCTAGATCCGCTCCACCCCTACCCCAACCCTAGAGTAATGGCTGCAACGAATCAAACTCAGCAGAGGCAACATGTGGCTAAATACACACACCCCAATCAGATACCTCACGAGATACACGAGCAAAATATGCAATAACCACAGGTGTCACCTGTACCTCACCAAACTGTCTAAGAACACGTCCAGGTAGATACATCTCTATGATCTGCTGAGTCTCAAAGGTCCTACCAATAAGATATCTCTACTGGCAGCAGAAAGACAAGTGCACTACATCACCAGGCCAATTGGGGTAATCTAAGTAAGGTCTCCAAATGAAATGCTGCAATATATCCAACTGATGTCTCCAGTACAAGGTGTTCCCCGAACCCCTGTGTCTGATACCTGCAGTATACCTGAAAGCATAAGGCTCACCAGGCTACAAATCTACATGAATGACAGGCCTAGAAATAGAAATGTGCTCCCATGCCCATGTCTGCAGCAAAGTAACACCACAACTGATAGAACGGTATCCCAGATACACAATACCATGCATCTGATAGTACAACATGGCAAGTAGACAAGGACCCCAAGCATATAGTCGATGATGCACAATCATATCATGGAGCACTCTGCCCCATCCAACTAGAAACCCATGACCTCGTCGATCAGGTATTAGTAAACCACCGACAATACCACATAATACAATGGTCAGGTCATCATAGTCTAATCAGGCCCAAGGGATCTCATAACGGCCACTGATCTGCAAATCTTGAATCTCACACTCAAAAAGTGCACATAGTCCAGCAATGCCATCATCATGGTCATATATAACCCTCTCACCATGAATGGGAATACGCAATATACGCCATACATCCTCTAAGGTAATGGATGCCTCACCAGTCGGAAGATGAAATGAACACGTCTCTGAGTGCCACCGCTCTATCAAAGCTATAATCATGGCCCTGTTGGTCGTCACCTCTGGCAAATGCAATACATGGTAAAGACCAAGCTGACGAATATGCTCAATCTCATCATCTGGTAGGTCAGCTTGAAGATCAAGTCCACTAGGCCTGCTCTGTCGATAGTATAACACTCCGATGTTCTCCCGCAAACGAGAAAATAATCAAAATATCAGATGTCGAATCCAGATAAACTTACAATATTTTCAAACGCACGACAAAAACTTACATTTACAACAAATGCGTAACATTTATGACTTATGCGGTACAAATATGGCTCTTGCGTGACGATTGAAGCTAATGCGTGACACAATGAGCGCATGCGTGACAAATAACACTTATGCGAAATGATATACACGAATGTAGCATGATACAGCTAATGCATGACACTTACGACGCATGCGTAACATTTACAGTGAATGCGGTACACTAAGCACTAATGCGTAAAAGTCGACAAACAATTGCGTAATGCATAGCAAAAAGTGATCATGAATTTTTTTTGGAAAAAATGTATAAAAACAGGAAAAAATCAGGGAAAAGCAATGAAAAATACCATGCTGCCAGTCCCAGGAGGTCACTGAAATGAACGTACTCGGTTCGACAAGTGCAATCGAGCTCTATAACCAGACATGATGACCAAAAACCCAGAAACAGGCACAAAAATTGCAAATAAACCAAAGAACTACCAAATCACAAATGAGCAAATAAAAACCTAGAATTATCTATTTATAGCTCAAAATTAGGGTTTTACGACACCTTGACGCCCATGGTCCCCGCCAGTTTCAAACAACTTATAGCCTACTCAAACGATCTCGAAATGAAACGAAATTTCATACGCTAGTTCCTTACACTGGTATCGAAACAATGGTCTCAATTTTTGAATTTTTCGACCACCTTTTTCGGGGGGGCATATTTACACTACACAACAATACCAAGGCATACTGGGGTAGAATTTTTCATTTTCTTTGAAATAATGTCATTCCGACTTTGTCTCAAAGAGGGGCAAATGTAGACACCTAAAAATGTCTCATTGATCATGTACTAATTATTCCTCTAATTGATTAAATAATCTTTATTATTTAATTAAGTCAATTAAACTTATTCTTCTAAATTCTTCTAATTTCATATTTCCTCATCATCTTATTAATTATTCTATTTCCTATTCTATCATCCTTTCATCATTTAATCATTTTCTAAATATTAATTAAATATTTATTATTTAATTAATTCTGAATAATTTCCCAATTTAAATAATCTTCATTATTTAAATAAATTACTAATTACTCAATTTCTATCTCTAATCATCTAATCATTCAACCCTCTTCTAAATATCAATTAAATATTTATTATTTAATTAATTGTGATTTAATCCTTTAAATTAAATAGTCTTTGTTATTTAATTAAATTTCATTTCTAAATAATTAAATAGTTTCTTTAAATTATTTAATTAGCTAATTAATTCTTCCATTTCCAAATCCCCAAATTCTAATTTCATTTAATTTCATATTCTAATTTCTTCCAAATTCATCACATGTGCATGATTTCAAAAATCAAATTGAAAATCTAAGTCAAGTTCTAAATATATTCAAAGGCTAAATTCAATTAATAAATTCAATTATTTGAATAATATCTCATGCAAAGATTAAATTAATAATTTAAATCTAAATGCAAGCACATGCTAAATTAATTAATTAAATCAATTAATTAATTAAATCATTTATCTCTCCAACTTCTATTTCCATCCTTCAGTTAGCTTTTTCTAAATTTAGCTCTCTGTGTCATCCTCTTTATTTCCTCCAATCATTCTTTTTTTTCCTTCAGTTAACTCTTTCATCAATCAGTTGACTCCTTTAATCTATTCAATCTATTGAGTTCCACTCCTACAATCAACAATTCAACTATCAAATTGCATTTGAGCTCACCTGAGTTTATACCTCTTGATCATTTTGTTCCACCTTTCAATCAATCTTCTCCAATTTTCTATAAAATGAGCATCCAATCTCTATTTTCAATCCTCTTGAATCTTGAACAATTATTAGAATCACGAACTTCGAATCTTTGTGTCACTTGCAGGTTACCAGCGCAATATCTGAGAGCCATCATACCACGAAGAGAAGAAGAGCAATGGAAGCAATATGCACATCTTGGAATAGGGAGTTTTATTTGAATTGATTTCATTCTTAATTCCTGTTTTGCTTGATGATTGCATTATTTCATTGTCTAGTTTGTTAGATTTGTTAATTAGACAAGGATTCGTGATTTCCCTGGTGTTTCTAATTGATAGCTTTAAGATGAATTCTAGCATGCGTTACACATAGTATCATTGTACATGTTTATTAATGTAATCAACCTTTATGGTCTTATCTATTGTATTATTCCTCTTTAAAATCTATGCACATTGTAATTGAACATTGATGTACCTTGTATCCTTATTTACATTTTTGAAATTTATGTATTTTTTAAAAATTAAATCATTATTAATATATACGTCTTTACAACAACAGTCTGCTCTAGGTGGTGACAAACAATCTTTGAGGTTTTCCCACCTTGATCCCACTAGTAATGATATTCCCAATAGTAGTATTACTTGGATTGTTGTTTGTCGTAGGCGAAAAGCTAATTATTCCCCTCCTCCCCAAACTCTCCCTAGTTGAGTTGTAGGTGTTTCTTCTCACTCTTGAGTTGGGATCCTAGCTTTCTACTATTGTGTTGCTAAAGGTTTGTTTGGCCTTTTTTTAAATTTTTTATAGTGTCTTCCCTCCTATTGTTAAGAGCATGTTCAACCTGAGTTTGTATAGGGTCAACAACCCTATTTTGTTGATTACTAATATAAAAAACAAAGTGTATTTTCCAAACAAAAAAAATATATTTAAATAAAGAACTTGACTAAAAGTGTATAAGAAATGCTAAGAGTAATTGAAAAAGTGTGAAAAGGAAAACAAAGAGAATTGATGCATCACAAACAACTTATGTTTAGAATATTAACGTGACACTTTTAAAAACACATTAAATTCTCATAAGCTTGGCTCTTCACTTGTGTTACTGTATTGGCTTAAGACATTATGAAATCACATTGGATGAATATTTAACTAAAGAAAACTTGCTAAGAAATATTTGGATAACATATTCAAAATGCTGGAGGTAATTACCTAAGATACCAAGGGTAAAATATAATTTAGCTAGTAGCTTCCATGTGATATAAAGCATTACAATAATTTTGTTAAAATATTGGTTTGTTTTCTTATAGACTTTAATGTCTATATGGGACTTAAATGGCATGTT
Organism: Cryptomeria japonica; assembly: GCF_030272615.1. NCBI lineage: Eukaryota > Viridiplantae > Streptophyta > Pinopsida > Cupressales > Cupressaceae > Cryptomeria > Cryptomeria japonica. Next base: position 57,801,777 of record NC_081412.1, read on the forward strand.
TGAAAACTCTTGTTGTTCTTGTTGGAATATTAATTTATCTCACTTGGCATGGGAAGAACTATATTTTGAGAAGATAAAAATAAAAGAGCCAAAAATAGAATTTGCATGAAGTAGCTAACTGTGATTGTGCATGAATATGCATTTGTGTTTTTCTATTTTTAGTTTCTCTTTGAATCATTGAAGGCCTCTATTTATTGAGACAATTTGTAATGAATTATTTATCTTTGATCTATCCAATTAATAGATCCTTGGTCTAGTAATCAAGAATGTTTTGTAATTCTATTGATTGAATAAAAAGATTTATCAGCTTTTGAACAATTTTTCTATGTACTAATTTATTTCTCTTCAATTATTGAATGTAAATCCCAAGATACCCTGTAATGCAGGAAGTCAATTATTATTAGTCATTAAATACCAATTGTTATGACATGCATTTTGAAGGTGAAAATTAATTTGAAGGCATGAAAAAGCTCAATTTTCATAAAGTTGTATCTAAACTTTAACCTAGAAAGAGGACCATTTTTACACTATCAACTCTATCAATTCCCTTGAAACAACTTAATATTAATTAGTGAAAGTATTTTTTGACTACAAATATTATTTTCATATCAATTATAATATTATTGAAGCCTAGCCTATCACAACAACATTACTTAAAAGAATAAGTTATCTTGTGGAATTTACACATACCTTGTAAATCCATTATCATCGCTTCTATTTCAATTGCCTCTCCCACCAAACATCTTCTCAACACCCTATAACATGGCAGCCACGAGAAGAACCACAGTCAACAATACAATTGTAGATACAACTATGGCTATATCTCCCTTCCCTAGCATTTTTGAGGAGCTGGTAGAGGAAGTGTGTGGCAAACCAAGCTGTCTCACTTGCTCTGGGAAAAAAGAGTTTTGTGACCCTACCACCTCTTCATGTGATGAAATAATCTTTTCTCCATCTAAGAGAGACATTGGCACATCCTTGTGTCGTTCCTCATTCGCAAAGGAATAATGCATTACGCTTTCACTTTATTGCAATGCTTTAAATTATAAAGGTGGGTATTTGAGCACAATTTTGTGCATTTCCTCACTTGTAGAGGGATAAGTCATTACCTTTTCAATTTCTTGCTACCTTAGGTTAGGATCTCATCAAGGGGTCTTCTTAAAAAATAGAGCTAGAGATGTTGAGATATTTTAGGAAAATTTTAAATTTGTTGGTCTTATGAATATTTTAATGTAGTTCAACCTAAAAATTTAAGCTCTCAAATTTAAGGAAATTTGTAATCTCATGAATATTTGTAGTGATAAAAACAAGTAAAATAAATTTAGATTCCCTCCAAAACTTTTTTTTAATGAAAACTTAAACTTGTATATTTGACAAGTGGCAAAAAACATGCCTAAGTTGGTGGGGAAATTTCTAGCGCCACCACATTTTAACTATCTCAAATATAAAAGCCTAAAAAGTAGGAGCTTCTATTTTTTAGGAAAAGATTCCAAATTTAAACCCATAGTAGAAAAAGAAAATCCTCATGGGACCTCCTCTTCCTTAAATATAGAAGCTTAAGCCCCTCTATGGGGCCCCCACCTTAGATGCAAGATTCACCTTCCTCCTTATCTTAAAAACATTTTTCTCTTCTTGAGACAGTGGGTGGCTCAACCTCCTTAGTTGTAGTTGGGCTCCTCTACATTTTTTTAGGCATCCCTTTGGCATTGCAGCTTCAACTCATCTCGTTGGACGTAAAAATGAAAGGAAAGGAACACTGTGGAATAAAATGTCTAAGTCTTAAGTAATCTTAGGCAACAATTAGCACACTTATATTATGCGGTTTCAACAACAATACATAGGTTTTACTTAATGTGCAATTAATGATTATGGCTTCTAAGACCCATAGATTTCATTTTATAGTAAAAGAAGTGCATAACAATAGATGTGGTGCACACAATAGCAATACCATCCTAGCCAAAAAAATAACTATTGAGAACAGGCTACTATTGGCCCTCAATGGAGCAAGATGCATGTCAAGATGTAAAGAAACGTTTAGCTTGTTAGCAACATGAAGACTTGATCCACACACCATCGCAAGTGTTGCAACCCATCACAAACCTTTGGCCCTTTTTAAAATGTGTTCTTCATCTCATTGGTAAGACTTGTCCATCCTCATTAAATGGTCACAAGTTCATAATCACTGCCACAAATTACTTCACCAAATGGGTTGAAACTATTCTTGTCACTTATACTACTAGACAACAAGTTTCCAAGTTTATCCTTCATTAGATCATCTATCAATATGGTATCCCTTTCATCATTATCCCCGATAAGAAAAATTTATTTAAAAATAATAATTCCACACTCTTGCGAGCATTTTCATATCCAACATCATTGGTCTACTCCATATGGCCCACAACTTAAGGTTCACATAGAGGAATCTAATTAAAACATCATAAAAATATTCAAAAAGGTAGTCAATAATGTTGATCATAATTGACATCTTCAACTTAACCCTATTCTTTGAGCTTATTAGACTAGCATCTGTACACCAATTGGTGTGACTCCATATTCCCTTGTCTTAGGTTTTAAAGGAATCTTACTAATAGAGATTAGGCTTTCATCATTCCTTGTCTCCTCAAAACATCTCATTAATGCTGATGAGTATCGGGTTGCATGCTTGCATGAGTTAGAGCTTCTAGATGAATGAGATGTCAATGCCTCAATCACCTTCTATCATACTAGAATCATATTTGTTGTTACTATAACAATAAATAAGAGATGGATTTTCAAATTGGTTATCTTTTCATTATGGAAAATTAGTAAAATATATTGGATAGATACAAGAAAGAAAAATTTGAGTCGAATTGGTTAGGCCCATATGTCATCATTTTCAAATATGGCTCACAAGCATATCAATTGGATGCCCACAAGGGTTAAGATCTTGATGAAACCAATCAACAAAGCTCATCTCAAATGTTTATATACTTTGATGAATATCTCAATTGCAAAAACTCATAAAATAAAACTAAAATTCTCAAAAATAAAACAAACCGTCATGCTTGTATAAATATACCAAATTGGCGTTATGTTTGACATCGAGAAAAATGAAAATTACAAAAAAAAATGTAAAGATAAAAAGTATCCTATGGTGAAAACTACCTTTTTCTTATAGTATAGGTTGTTTCACTCTTGAAACCATACATTTATCTTATACAAGACATTTCCTTCTTGAAATTAGACATTATTTTTTAAGTCAATGGCTTAATCTTATACATGATATTTCCTTCCTAAACTAGACATGATCAAAATCCATCCTTTAGATGTTTCCACACTTTGGCATAAGATATAATTGTTGTATGTTTTTTTATAGTTTCTTGTCTTTTCTTTTTGTTTATCTTTTTGATCTTTTGATATTTACCTTGCTACATATTTTGACCCCTATTGTGCCAGCTTCAGGCCACCATGATCATTTTATATCATGGTGTGCTTTGAATGATACACATTGGGGCAATCATTTTTGTTTTTGTGTGTTGTGTTTGAAGGTTTTCTCATCATGTACCCACCAAGAGAGTCAAATGTCTTGTGAATGTTATGACATCCCATTGTCTTTTGTTTTCTTACACATTAGTCCATACATTGGATACATTGTCACCTTGGTCTTATATACCTCAATGAATAACATCTATTGCTATATTAAATGAAGGCTACTAATATCAAAGTTAGTCTAACACATCATCATGATATTCACATTCATTTTCATATTTCCTACATAATTTGTTTATCTCTTCCTCTTATTCTTCTTCATCTTTTGAAATATCACTCATGCACTTTACACACAAATAATCTCTAGAGAGGGACTAACCACCTCCTCCTTTTCTTTCGTTTCACACCCACCTAGGACATCTCATCATCTTTGTCTCTTATCATCATCTTATTAATTTCTAAATTTTCTTCTTGGTTGCTTCTTTTTCCTTTGAAACAATGTCACTTTGAAGATTGCTTCAAAGAGGATAAAAAAATAGACACTAAAATAATTCCCCTTTAATTATTCTCCCAAATTATCCTAACATCATACATTAAGCATTAATTTTACACCATTGAAATTTTTTTATTTTAATTTATCATTTATTCACTAACTTTATTGATTTAATTAAATGTGAGCTAACTCCTATTTTCAAATTAACTTCTATTTTGATCTGTTTAGTCTTCATTACGAAACTTAAAAATTATATTTCCACCTTTATTTAAATATTCTTTCACTTATAGCTAACTCCATCTAACTTAATAATTTTCGTTCTCTTCCTTTAGTCAACTCAGTCTCCAAATAGAAACTATGCGTGCATTGTTATCCATAAAATAAATGAACAATCCATTATTATCCTCACTTGGTGTCAAATTGGCAAGTTTCTATTTTTAGTTAAGTTGACACCACTAACTCTCTAGTCAACTCAACTTTTCACTCTTGTCTCCATATCAGAAGTCGATAAATGCATCATTTTTCTCATCATTTCAAGATGCATTAGTCGATCGAGCAATTACATTCTGCCAAATTCATCACTCATTATTTTATCAATGTTATGCTATGGAATTAGGATCCATGTACCTTCAAAAGAAAAGAAATATAGTCATTTTGTTTCAAGGTTTACAATCATATTTATAAGCTAGAATTTCAATTTGATTTTAGTTATGCTTCCAAGTTATTTATGTTTTCTTGCTTTTTGAATTTCCTTGTTAACATTCATTATTTGGCCCATCAATATTTTTCACTTGCAAAAATATAGTTTCATTTGAAGAACAAATTATAGGATTTGAATATATATGTTCATCAAGTCAACAATTTTAAAGGAGGTAATTTAAGAATGAAAATCTACAAATTTTCATTCTTAAATCAAGGGACATCGAGAGACCAAGAGAAAGTGAAGTTTATAAAATTAGACCCTTGTGGACCAATATAAATAATATCACATAAAGGTGTAAAATATTTCATTACCTTTATTAATTTTTTTATGAGAATGATTTTTTTCTTAATGGAAATTCAATTGTAATTGAAATGTTTAATATATTCAAAGTGTTTGGTGGGCAATAGTTTTTAATGAAATTAAATAATTAAAATGTGATAATGGGGTGAATATACCTCTACTGCATTGCAAAAATTCTATAGGAATAAAGATATTTGTTTAGAATACAAATTGCTCTTTATTTGTCACAACAAAATGTGTTTCAAAAAGAAGGAATTGAACTCAAACTAAAAGTCTAAGATACATGCTTAAGAGCAATGGATTATCAAATCTATTTTTTTGTTGAAGCAAAATCTACAACTATATATATATATATATATATATATATATATAAAGTCTAAGATACATGCTTAAGAGCAATAGATTATCAAATCTATTTTTTTGTTGAAGCAAAATCTACAACTATATATATATATATATATATATATATATATATATATATATATGTTCAAATCATGTTACCTATTAGTAAATTGCCTAAAAAAAATTATATAAATATTTGAAAGGTAATAAGGAAAAGTGTTGTGCACTCGAGTTTTTGGTTGTCAAGCATATACACATCATTTTAAATGTAAACGGACAAGATGCTAAAATAAAGACATTCATATTAATGAAACACAGCTAGGATTTATGTTTGTTAAGATTATATGACTAAACAAAAAATAAGTTCATGATATGCAATAGAATGTAGGTTTACAGTAGATGTTGAATATATGTCACTCATGGAAAATCAGACATGGGAATTTTATAAGGCTTCCACCAAGAAAGAAGGCACTGTAGATGCAAATGGCTCTTTGCAAAAGAGTTTAACTTAAATGGATAAATTAAATGATACAAAACTCAATTGGTAGACAAGGTATATATCCAAATTGAAGTGTTTGACTCTTTCTCGCTTGTATAAAAAATAAATTCCACTAGAGGAACTATCTTTTCCATCCACATGATAATTTCATAATGAGTTGATAAAAGAAAAGGTTTATATACAACCAAAATGAAACATACAATAGGGAGGGATTAATTCATATATAGATTGACGAAAAGTTTCTATAGTTTCCAACATTCCTCAATAGCACATGCTCTTAGAGATCAGGTAATTTTTTAGGGATGAATAATATTTTCATCGCTACCCTATTCTAGATATGTACATTAAGCATATTAATGAGTTAATTATAATTTTAACTTATTATGTTAATTAATATTATTGTTTAAAAAATTGATCTAAATTTATTAGTATTGTTTAAATCTAAATTATTTTTTGTTGTCATTAGTAGACTTTGGGAGGTGACCTCGTGTTCTTTTATATTTGTTTTGTGGATGTGTGTATTTTTATAAATTAATAGATACCGATATGTACTTATTCATCAAAAAAATAGTTCTTAAATTTAAGATGTTTATCTATGGTGAGACTTTGAGGGGTAGCCTTGTGTCTCTTTATATTTTGAGTATATGTTCTACCCATGTGACTTTGAGGGGTGATCTTATGTCTTATATTTTTTTTTATTGATATGTGTATATTTTTATAAATTAATAGAAACTAACGCACATATTTATCAAAAAATAATTCTTGAATTTAATATGTTTACCAATGATAATACTTTGAAGGGTGACCTCATTGCCCTCTATATTTTTCAGTTGATATGTTCTACCTATGTGACTTTGAGCGGTGATCTCATGTCCCTCTATATATTTTTATATATAAAAATTAATGCACATATTCATCAAAAATGAATTCCTCAATTTAAAATGTTTACCCTATGATGAGATTAATTATTACTTACGAATCAAACTCAAATTCTAAGACATAGAAGAGACAAATCCGTCTTATGTGACGAATGCTACATAGACAATATGCCAAGAAGTTTTAAGATAAATGATTCCAGGTTAATGGGTATTAACATAGAAATTGTTAGTAAGTTATTGAAATATGTCTAAAGATGTTAAGTAAGATTGCATAAACATGGTTCCTTGTCACGGTAACATAAGAAACATAAGATTTATGGTAAGCATCATATGTCAAATTTCAAGCAATTCTAGACAACAACATTTAGCAATAGTAAAGGTTTTTTTTAGATATCTAGAGAGAACGACTAAGCTTGGGATCACATATACTGGAGTTCTGAAAGATCCCTGGAGTTTATACGATATTGTGGTGTAGATTGGGATTGACATCTAGTTGCTGTTTTATTTTGAATCGTCCCAGGATTTCTTGGATAGGGCAGAAACAATCAGTATTTTTCACTTTCTAACGCTGAAGCAGAATATCTAGTAGCTTGCTTAAAGAATATTGATGTTTGATTGGATCTAATACACAATGTTTAACTACAATAGCTTGATTAGCATTGTGATGACGAAGAAATCAAAATTCCATGACAAAACTAACATGAAGTGGAATATCATTTTCTTTGTAAACGAATTAACAAGAACATGATAAAGTTGGAATACTATGCAATGAAGGTAATGGTAACAAAGGCATTGCCAAAGACAAATTCAAGTTTTGTTCAGCAGACAAACACCTCTGAGAAATTCTTCTATGATGTGCAAATGAGGATTAAGACGCAGGAAAAGGGCAACCAGCTAAATGAAATAGACACCCAACTAACAGTTTACGGGACTTGAGTTTTAAATGGTGAGTCCAACAGTTATTTGCTAATGGATATATTCAAACCAAAAGCTGAAGGACCTGTAATAATAATTGACCCTGAAAGATATAGGTAATAAGTGGATTACATAATAATTAACTAGTATTTTAATTGTTGTTCCAATTTTTAGTCAATTTATTGTGATTTTGTGTCATTTAGTAGCAGCTTTTGAGTATGCTCTCAAATCTATCCACATAGTTTGTATTGAATGATCAGAAACTGTTCCTATTCAGACGTAAAAGAATGCTAAGAGGCATTTGAAAATGGGAAAAGAACACTAAATAGTTTGAATATATATTAGAAATTTGATGCATCGCACACTTGTTCTTCGAATATTTACATATTACAACTAAAAGGCATTGAACCTTCATGAGCTTGAGTCTTGACTCGTGCTACTATATTGGGTTGAGACATTCTGAAATTGCATTGGATGCCAGGGAATTTTGGATATCATACTCAAAATATTAGGGATAACTTCCTAAGATATCAATGATGAAATATAATCAACAGCCAGAAGATATAAATTGGATTCCAAACAAGATTTGGATTACATACTCAAAATATCAAGGATAACTACCTAATATACCAAGGCTGAAATATAATAGATAGCTTTAATAAGGCATAAAGAATCAGAATAATTCTATCAAAATGTTAGCTTGTTTTCTGGCAGATGTTAACCTCTCTCTGGGACTTAAATGGAATGTTTCAAAACCAGTACTGTTCTTCGAATGCAAATCCTGAGATGCCCTGAAATGCAGGAACTGAATTATCGTTAGTCATTAAATAACAACTAATATGACATTGATTCTGGAGGTGCAAATTAATTCAGAGAAGGCATGTAAAAACTCAGTTTTGAGAAAATTGTGTATAAACTGTAACTTATAAAGAGGACAATCCTTAAACCCTCAATTCTATCAATTCCCTGGCCAAAATTACATTTATATTAATTAATGAAAGTATTTTTGGACTATTGAAATTGTTTTTAAATCCATCCTGTCAAAGCAGCATTAGTTTAAAGAAGTTATTTTGTGGCAGTTTGCACATACCTCGTAAATCTTTTTTCATCGCTTCAGTTTCAGTTGCCTTTCCCACCGAACATCTTACGAAAACCCCGCACCATTGCAGCTAGAGCTTTGCCTATATCTCCCGCCCTCACCTTTTCCGAGGAGTTGGTAGAGGAAGCCGGTGGCAAAGTAGGTTGTCTCGCTTGCTCTGAGAAGGAAGAGATCTGCGACACCACCCCCTTTTCTTGTAATGAAATGACCTCTTTCGCACCTGAGAAGAAAGAGTTTTGCGATACCACCTCATCTTCTTGTGCCGAAATAATATTTTTCCCATCTGAGAAAAAAGAGTTTAGCGATACGACCTCCTCTCTCTCTGATAAAAAAATATTATTTCCATCTGAGAAGAAAGAGTTATGCGGCAACACCTCCTCTTCTTGTGACAAAATAATATTTTTCCCATCTGAGAAAAAAGAGTTTTGCTGCACAATCTCCTCTTGATCCTGTGATAAAATCTTAATTTTTTCATCTGACAAGAGAGAGTTTTGCTGTACCACCTTCTCTTCTTGTGATAAAATAACATTTTTTCCATCTGAGAGAGCTAATGACACAGCCCTGTGTCGTTCCTCATCCTTAAAGGGATATGGCATTAAGTTTTCACTTTCCTGTTCTGCCGTGTATGGCCGATATAGGTTTTCGAATGGCACAGCCTTGTGCCTTTCCTCACTCGTAAAGAGATAAGTTGTCTGCATTGCTGAAAGCGCCGCCTTCGCCCTTACCTCAAATGCATTCTCTCCGCTTGAGAAAGCGAGTGGCCAAGCTTCCTTAGTCACAGGAGGGTATTGTGTTATGTTTTCAATTTCCTTCTCTGCCGCAGATGGCAGATGTGGGTTTTCGAATAGCACAGCCTTGTGCCTTTCCTCACATGTAGGGTGGTAAGTCGTTACCTTTTCAATTTCCTTCTCTGCCTTGGATGATGAAGTTGAGTTTTCCTGCATTACTGCCAGCGCCGCATTCATCATTAGATCAAAAGTCTTCTCTCCGTCTAAGAAAGCGAGTGGCTCAGTCTCCTCAATCACAGATGAGCTTCTCTGCATTGATGTGGGTGGTGCTTCGATCCTAGAGCTTCTCCTCTGCATTTTGATCCTAGAGTTTCTGCTAATCTCACTAGGCATAAAATCCTGGAGAGTAGTGCGAGAAAAGGAAGTCAGTGAATTACCCCAACTTGTTCTTGGAAAGTAATGCTGTTCTTGAGGTGCCCTGAATAGTCCTCTATACTGCGGTTCGTATGGTGCCCTGTACACTGTTTGAGGCGATTTCTTCACCCTTATCTCGCAAACCTTCTCTTCGCCTGAGACACGGAGTGGCTCAGCATCCTCACTCGCAGATGGGTTCCTCACCCTAGAGATTTTGCTCATCTCACTGGGCATAAAATCTTGGTGGGAAGCACAAGAAACGGAAGGCCGTGAATTACGTCTTCTAACTCTCGGAAAATAATCTTTCCTGCCCATTAGCTCTCTTAAATGGCGTTCGGGAGGTGCCCTGTACAGTTTCCTGGAGTAGTATTTCACCTTTATTTTAGAAATGCCAACTTTTCTAAAGAGATACAGTCGTCTATTGTCATTCGACCACATCATACCATCCTCATCACTGGTCACCGCTATCTGTGGAAAATCACTTGCCTGAAGTCGCCCGTTTTGAAGGTCTCGGAAAGCGTCGTTTAAGAGAAATTTCTTTCCACGCGGATAATTGAAACACTCTGCGATGGAATCCTGAGTAAACCTTAGCTGCTCAGGACTCACCTTTATAATTTGGTAATCCATAACATCAATGAATCTACTGAGATGAAAAATACCTACGTAACACTTCATTTGGGTGGCCTTGCAGTCTTCTATATCAAGCAAGTACTCGATCGGAGTGCTCCCCTTTCTCCGAGGATTACGTAATGCGGTCATATTCACATTCAATTCCTGAGTTTTTTCACACGACTGATTACAGATTACCTATCCACACTTCATGATACGATCTTAGATATGATTAATTTCAAGATGATTTTATTCTTGCCAAATCTATCGTCATTAATGAAGAAGCTACCTCGATTACCGATTTCCCTGAGTTTTTGAGCTGATAGCACTGTCTTAACACTGATCATGACTAAAGTAAGTACGTTTTCTGCACTTATTAAAACTCCTATCACAAATCGCGAAGATTTGGATGTCTCGGGAACTAGTATAATTACTTCTAATCTTACGAATCCCATAGACTACGATGTCTCGAGAACTGTAAGATGATACGAAACTGTGGGATATTTTGAGAGGATGATACCGTGAATGTTCTCAGTCAAAAATCTCTTCAGTGCTACAAAAAGAAAGTATAGAAGTATATAGCATTAAAATATATGAATGTGTTTAAGTTAGTTTAAGGCTGTAGGTTAGATTTGTAGACATTGGATTGATCTTGTATCAGTATGTTGAATTTGGTGTATGAAAACAAGGTGTCGTTTATGGAGGCGAAAATTTGCACCTTTCATAGTGTAGGGGGGTGCAAATTTTCGTTCTCATAGTCATTTTGTGAAAACAATAATATATAGGTGTATGAGAGGTAATAATGGACATGATAAATGTTAGACATATGAAAGTACACGAATGAAGTGGAGTTAAAAATTAGGAGAATGTGTAAATGGGTATGAATAATTATATGGAAGAAAAATCTTAACTTTATACAAGATTTATCTATAATATGCATTTATGCTTGTATCTCATTATAGACTTATTTATGTTTGTTGGCAGCAAAGCAGCAGGAAAACTGAGAGGGGGGAGAGGGGAGGAGAGGCAGAGCACCGGGGGTGAATCAATTTTCACCAAACTTAACCAAATTAACCTTAACTTCAAATCTAATCATGAACAACAATAACATAAATAATCACCACATCAACAACACACATAACACAAGGATTTTTGAAGTGGAAAATCTGGTTAAGGGAAAAACCACGGTGGGAACCTACCCACAATAAAATGATACTCTATAGTAGTATGTGAAAATATTACAATGGGAATGCATGTGCATTTAGGCACACTTCCTAGAGCTCACTGCTCAAAAAAAAAAAGAGCTACAACCTTAGGAAAGCTCACTACCTTACAAATATTGGACAACAATCCGGATTATATGAACTGAAAGAATAGTATCTCCAAATGCCTAATTACAGTTTCTATTAAGCACATTGTTCGCACAACAACTCTTCTATGCTCTTCCACACTTCCAAATGATAGATTCACTTGTTCATGCATACAATACTCTCTTAAATCATAAACACAACCACAGATACATAACTAACATGATTACATCACCTATTTATACAAATCATCAACCTTAACCTTAAGGTCAACTCAACACATAAGACCTAATTACAAAATTACATCACACGATACATAAATCCATAACCCAACCAATACAATGTCAGCAAGAACATATCATGCACCCAAATCAAATCCTCGAACAAGCAATACTGCCAAATAATTCGCCAAGATCATCTGCAACACTCTACACATTGAATATGTCGCATAGCATGAAGAATAACACCGAACCAATAAAATCTTCAATAATGTGCACCGCGAACAATGCAGACAACCAAAACGCATAGAAAACGATCAAAGAACATCAACAAGCAATGTGAATTCCACCACAATCATCGCAACAACTCGCATAATAAGAATCATCATTAACACCATCACTGGAGCTCAAGAACACCAACTGACAAACCAAAAGATACACTTGTGAAGTTCCAAATCATGAACCATCTAATCTAAGGACAAACATGAACGTCCCAAACACTTGCCAAAATCCACAACTCAAGATATCATCATTCTGGAGCAATGCAGATCAAATATCACAACTTTGCAACATAGAACATTAAAAAACCAGTCACTACATCGAATCACACAACTCGATCAAATCATCTTATAGAATTATGAAACTCATACTGAATCAACTAGAAATAAGCATCTCAAAACCCAATAAACCCCATCAGCACATCTGCAATAGATCACCAAAACCAACTCTTTGCAATACACCAATTCTCTACAACATAGGAATATATTGACATCAATGACAACAACATATCCCAACAACTCTAATATCCAACAATCTCCCCCTTTGGCATTGATGGCAACATATAATTGTGAAAAACAATCAATGTAAAGAAATAAAAAAACTCTAGTTATACATACATAGCTCATCTACAATAGAAAGATAAGACAGTTTTTCACATGAATCTCTCCCCCTTTGACAACAATGCCAAAGACATATATAAAACATTAATCTCGCATACATCTCTGCCCCTTAGGATAAATACAAATATGATCAGCAGGAGGGGCAATCACCCTTAGCTTCTCTCTCAGATATACAAATATTTTCTACAGACAAAGGCTTTGTAAATATATCTACAATATGTTCCTTAGTAGATACATACTCCAATCTAAATTCTTTCTCATTCACCTTCTCTCTCAAGAAATGAAACCTGATTGATATATGTTTTGTCTTAAAATGCAACATTGGATTCTCAGAAATATTGATAGCACTAGAATTGTCACAATATATAACAGTAGGCTCATGATAAACAACTCTAATATCCTTCAACATCTGATTCATCCAAAGTACCTGAGTACAGTTGCTAGCAGCAACAATGTATTCAACTTCTGCAGTAGATAAAGAAATAGAATCTTGCTTCTTACTTTTTCAAGCGACCAACTTTTTTCCCAAAAAGAATGCTCCACCGGTAGTACTCTTCGAGTCATCAACATCACCTGCCCAATCAACATTAGTAGAAGCATTTAAAGTGAAATCATCTTCCTTCAAGTACCACAAACCATAATCAATTGTTCCCTTCAAGTATCTGAATATCCTCTTGATAGCAGTAACATGACTTTCCTTAGGACCAGCCTGAAATCTACAAACAAGACATACAACATTCATAATGTCAGGTCTAGTCTGAGTCAAATAAAGCAATCCACCAATCATAGATCTATACAAGGTCTGGTTAGCCTTCGAAGATTCATCATCTTTTGTCATCTTACATCCAGTCACCATAAGAGTTCCAATAGGTTTTGAATCATCTAACCCAAACTTCTTCAACAATTCCTTCACATACTTAGATCGAGATATGAAAATGCCTTTATCAGTATGTAAAATTTTCAATCCCAAAAGTAACTTCATCTCACCTATCATAGACATCTCAAATTCTTTTTGCATATCATCAACAAATTTTTTACTCAAATCATCATCTCCTCCAAAAATAATATCATCAGCAAAGACTTCAACAATCAAAATATTATCATGTTATGAATTTTGAAGTACAAATTACTATCAACAATACCTTTAGAGAATCCCAACTTCATCAAATACCTGTCCAAACTAGCATACCAAGCTCTAGGGGCTTGTTTAAGTCCATACAATGCTTTTTTTCAATCTGCATACCATATCTTCTTCATCTGTCAATGAAAATCCATCCAGACCAATACAATATCGACAAGGACATAGCATGGACCCAAATCAAATCCTCGAGCAAGAAACACCGCCAAATAATTTGCCAATATCATGCACGACACGCTACACACCGAATATGTCACATAACACGAAGAATAACATTGGACCAATAAAATATTCAATAACGCGCACCACTATCAACGCGCACCACCAAAACACATAAAACATGATCAAAGAACATCAACAAAGAACGTGAATTCCATCACAATCACTGCAACAACTTGGATAATAAGAATCATCATTAACACCATGATCGAAGTTCAAGAACACCAACTGACAAACTGAAAGATCTGCTTGCGAGTTTCCAAATCATGAACCATATGATCTGAGGACACACATGAACGTCCCAAACACTCTCCAAAATTTGTAACTCAAGATATCATCATTCTAGAGCAATACAAATCAAAAAACACAACTTTGCAACACAAAACACTAAAAAACCAGTCACTACACCAGATCACACAACTAGATCAAATCATCTCATATCAGCATGAAAATCATATTGAATCAACTAGAAATAAGTATCTCAAAACCCAATAAACAACATCAACACATCTGCAACAAATCACCAAAACCAACTCTTTGCAATACACCAATTCTCTGCAACATAGGAATATGTTGACATCAATGACAACAACATATCCCAACAACTCTAATATCCAAAAATATTTACATGAATGGGTCAGCCAAGGGAAACCCGGGGCCGGATAGGTGTGGGGGAGTGATAAGAAATGAGATTGGCTATTGTATTGTGGCGGTGGCAATCCCCATGGGATCATAGACTAACCACTTAGTCGAGGCCATGGCTGCTTACCAAACCCTCGCCCTTGTTAAATCATTGGGATTTAGTAAAGTTTGGCTCGAGGGAGATTCTAATAACATTGTTCAATGCCTAAAGGGTCTATCCTCCCCATCATGGACCATTAAAAATATCATATCTCAAGTCAAGGAGATAATTAAGTCTTCCGAGCAGTGTGTTATATCTCATAATTATAGAGAAACCAACACTATGGCTGATTGGGCGGCCAAAATGGTTGTCCATGCTGATCACATGATGAGCTGCAGAGGTGACTTGGATGTTCCTCATGAAGCTCGTGCCATCCTCATTTATGATAGAGTACATGGATATGAGGGAGTGATAAGGAATAATGACAACATACTTATCAATAACAATGACCATAATGAATTGGAAAGAGTGGTGCTCGAAGATTGAGCTGGCGTTTAATGTGGACAAGACTCTGCATGCTTTGTGGGTGCCCATTTCTATTTTGAAGACCTTCCTGCTTTGCACTTTGATCTTTGTTTTTGCCATGTTCTGCATTGTGAAGGAAAGGAAAAATCTGGTAGGTGACGCCATGGGAGGTAATAGGAAAAGAATTGAGCCGCTTTCCTATGATGAATAGAAAGATAAGTCGAAGGCATGGGCTATTCTGGAAACGGCCAAGATGACAGGGTATATGGAGAGAATTGTTGGGAAAAACCCTACCATTACCAAAATTTTCAAGAAGAATTGGAAAGAAGGAAAAATTACCATAGGAGGAAGAAAGGTTGAAATTGACGAAGGGATGATCACGGAAGTCACTGGCATGTCGATGGGAGGCAGAAAGTTTTATAGAGACAGAAAGCTCACAGAGGTTGCTATCAAGCGATTCCCGAAGGAGTTTGAGAAAACCAAGTTGGTAAAATCCAGCAAGACCTACTACTTGTCGAAGGTGATTAAGAAGGTATGAAAATGGGTTATGTTTGTTGTCATGAAATAAATTACTATTTATAGTAGATACTCTCGTGTCTATGGTTATCACTTTGTGCTTCTAAATAATTTTTGCCATAAAGATCTGGTGTCTATACCCTTCTATCTATTTAGCTCCCTTAACACTAACATTAAGAAGTTTAGGTCTAATCCGGATAGTAACCCTCGCATGCATGAAGGGTTAATGTTGCTTTTATACAACCATGTCAAGGCCTCCTCTATGCAGCATTCTATCACTGAGATTTCAAATTTGGATGATGAGTCTAAGAACCTAGAAGACAATGAAGACAAGGGGTTTGATACTGAGTGGGAAGATGACGGTGACATGATTACCTCTGCTAAAGGTTATAGCAAGGGGGAGGAAAAATATATGACTTCTGGGTCTGGAAATTAGAAAGTTGAAAAAGGGTTTAAAGGAAAAAGGAGGAGGACAACTGGCTTGAAGAAGATGAAGAGGATGATGAGGGGATGGAGACTGATAGTGATTATGTTATCCGACTGCCTAAGAAGAAAAATAAGTGGAGTCATTTCATCACTGATATCAACCCAAAGAAAGATTATCTCTCTGTAAAAGGGTTTTGGGGCCCCTTCAAAAATTTCTTTTCACTTAATCAAAAATAATGTTTAAATGATATATAGCATCTTAGTTATTGTTTCACTACGTGAGCACTGAGACTATATTATTGTCATTTGATACATGTGCTTGCATACATTTTTTTTCTTTTGTATTACGACAACATGTGATTTCATCTATGATATTTGTTTCATGCGTATTGCCCTTCATAGAAGAATATGATTGTTTCTTCTACATATCATTTTTTCTCCTCTCCTCTAATTCCCTGCAACTTTTGAATGTAATTGATTGAAAGGGCAACAATACTTTTTATGCATATGATTGCAACGATTAGTTCAAGATTATGATAGCTTCTATGTGACCAAAATTACTCTATCATGTACGCTCCTTTGTATCCATACATCACTTGTTATGTAGACACTTTTGCATCCATATCTTTTATAGGCTCTTATGCACCCATATCACCTCTTTGTTGTAGGATCCATCATGGTCATATTTATCAATTTTGTTGCAAGATACTTTGTAGCCACATATACAATTGTTTTTGTAAGCTCCTACATAGACATATTAAATTTTTGTGGTGTCTCCTTTGAAATGCATATATCTCCTTATATTTTTTTTTTCTTCATTGACATTATCATGGAATTGAACAATATTCGTAGATATTTTTAAAAAAGCCAAATTTTAGTCATTGACTTTCACATGTTCATGTATTATTTACTTCACCTTAGATATTTCTCTATCTTAAGTGTGATATTCCACCCATTTAATGGTCTTACTTACCGATATTGGCCATGATTTATTTTTGTCATATAAATAGCTAATAATGGCTTGTGTTCATCTCAACTTAAAGTAAACAAGTGTCACTACTACCTCAATGGATCTTGATTAAGGATTTTTAGGTTCCACCTTTGTTTATTCAAGGCCAAATATATCATATTTAGATGTGTTAATATGTTGATACATAGTTTAACTCTTGATCTCATAGTTGGATATAGTTAACTCATCCATTAATTGGTAGTCAAACTAATGATCACTAGACATCGAGCATCTCCTTGAGACATGCATCCAGATGGCCTATTCATATGTATATTATCTATCTATTTCATGTCTGATTTAGTATATTTGATCTGATTATCACTTTTCTCTATCCTAGAATAGCTTGTGTTCTTTCTTATTGCATAATTTATTTTGTTCTTGCAACTATTATATAACTTTATTTGTATACCTAAAACTAGGCTTTTTAAATTTTGTTTCCAATGAATCAGACATGATATCAAAACTTTAGTGGTGTTTAGAGCTTGTTCATATTCATTGAGGAGAGAGTTTCATATGGACCTTCATATCAATGATTATTTTGTCAGATTAGATCCCACTATCATTATATAGTAGCAAAAAACATAGGGGTTCACTTTTATCTTTTTTGGTTGGACACTTAGAAGTCAAGTTTTTTAATTTGGATGTAAACACTTTTTGTGATTTTTTTAAGAAGCTTAAGTTTTGGACAACTTCATTAGTGTAGTGTTGTAAATTATATATCCTAACAATTCCACACTAGGTTTGGAGCTACTTTGGTATGATGTGCATCATTTATGCTTGATTGTCTCTAGTATTAGGATAGATTTTTTGAAATTGGTTCATTTTCCTATTCATGACCTTTTTCATGGCTCATTCTACTAGGAATAGGGTGTTGGGAACCCCTATATAGGAAATTAGAGCCCAACTTTCAAAGAATGAAAGTCAGCTTTGCAAATAGCAAGAACATGTCTTGCTTTGTTGAGCTTCTTTAAAAATTAATTTTGAAAAGTTGTAAGTTACATATAAATACAAATCCCTTTCTCATTTCAAACTTTAACCAATATTTTTAAGCACAATCAGTATCAATTCAAATAATTCAACCATAGATCTCCATTCAATGAGAAAAGAATTCAAGCATAAAAGTTTGTTACAACAATTATGATTAACTACATTGTGTTTCTTTATGTTCAGAGCATGCACTAACATGTTATAGGAATTCAATCCATCACATCAATCCTTATGTAAGATTCCATAAAAGAGTTTCATACTTTAGGTTCATTACTTATTTCTAGCCTATTTCCTTGTGAGGGCACATGCTCTTTTCATAATCATAGCTATCATGGAGGTGGGGAGATCAACATGGAGTTTGGCTTAGGCAAGACTCTATGCATTTGTAGTGTCGTAAATTGTACTCCTTAATTGTGAGCTCAATTTTGCACTCTTCTTCTCACTTTATTTAGTTTTAATTCCCCTAGATCATTTCTAGCCTTGAATTTACCCCTGAACTCAAGGAGATATGTCATATCCTATTTTAAATCTTTATTATTTAATTCATCAAATCATTATTAAAAATCAAAATTAGGATTGAATCTAACATCTCCCTTTCAAAAAGCCTATTTTGGTGGGACCTAGGATTGTAGAACACATGTCCCAACAAATTTTTTTAAAATTTTGAGTATTTTGAGTGCATTCACCTTTAATTTATAGAATCTAGATAGTCTCAATTTTTTTTATGATCATTTTATATTGCTTTTTATTAAAAAATCAACCTTGTGACTCATATAAATCTACTATCTTTCATTATTTAAAAAGGCGATTTTTATGATAGTTGTTAGCAAGAAATTTGAGGAATATAGATCAAAGTTATGTACCCAAAGGATTTATGTAGTTGGTGTATTTCTAACCTAGACTTTAACTCTTATTGAGGCAAAAATGAAGGTATTCTAGATCCTAACTAAATCATAAATCATAATAAAATAAATAATTAAACTTATTAGACCCAAAATCAAAAGTACTTGTATTCATAGATCAATTTATAATCACTACATTCCTTATATCTCTTTCATACACACACACATGTATATGTATATGTATATATGTATGTATGTGTAAATGTATATGTATATGTATGTATATAAATAGATATATGTATGTATATTTATATACATACATACATACATACATATTGTAGCATCATAAATTGTATCCCTATACAATTTCATCCTCACCTAGGCCTAACCTTGGCGTTTTGGCCTTCAGTGCTTAGTGCCCACTTTGATTTTGCTCACACCCATTTTCAACTCCTTATCCAGTCTCTGTCCAATTTTGATTCCTTTCTCAAGACCAGGGTGCCCTAACCATGTCATAGTCCTCCTAATCAGGACCCAAAATAAGACCTCACAATGGTCACCTCTTGTGGGCAAGATATATGGCACTGTGTCAGCCTTCTCTAAAAAGTTCAAACACATAATGCAGGGTTAGGTATAAAAGGTAGCCTACCTCCCTCATTTGGTTAACCTCTCGATATAAGGAACGTCTATCAAGATCTCAATTTCACTTTTGCAAATTCAAGTCTAAGTGAGCAAGAAATCAAGTATTCATCAAACATTGAAGGAAAGGTCAAGTCAAGTTCAAGCATTCAAGCTCAAGCTTCCATGATCAACATTCTATTAGGGTTAGTGTAGGATCATAGGGGCCAAAAAGTGGCGATGTGAAAAAATAGCCTTTTCCACTCACCTAAAAATGCGAAAATCCGTGTTGACTTTTTGCTTGGCTTGGTTGTCAGTACACCTTGGCATGGTAAACACGTAGGCAAATCGAATATCCAATTTTTATAGGTAATTTAAAATTTAAAAATAAATTATATATTATATAATATGTAATATATAATATATAAATATATTATATTGTATATTATATAATATAATATAATATAATATAATATAATATAATATAATATTTAATACGTATTATATAATATATTATTATATATTATATAATACATAATATATAATATATTATTATATTACATAATATATTATTATATTACATAATATAATATTATACTACATAATATAATAATATATTATATAATATATTGTTATTTTAAAATAATTTTACTATAAAAATTGGATATCGGATATCCGATTTCTATGAGACAATAAAAGAGGACTGTGATAGCCCGTGGGCTAATTTTTACCCACGAGTTGTGCGAATTCAAGCAAATTCGATATTTGGTTGGACCCGATATTCGATTTTGTGACCCAAATTTGCAAAAAAATCCAATAAAAGGTAGGATTTTTATTGTTTTTCATCATTTTCATTCAAATTTTTGCATTTTTTTTAATGTTTATTTGTTTTTTCATTCAAAATATGTTTTTTTTCATTAAAACTAGGGTTTTTTAAAAATCAAATACAAAATTGTTCAAATTTGTTAACTAAATTCAATTGTTTATACTTAATTAGGTTAAAAATGAGGAATAATAGTGAAAACATTGATCAACCACAACGGCAACAACCAAACCCTCATGCACAAAACCCTCCTTTGCCAAATCCCCCCTCAACCCAGGATTTAATTGCAAAAAATTTGAGCTAATTAAGGGGGATTGCAGATATCTATCGTAGGATTCCTCACCTAAACCCAATATTTGATCTGCTCACGTCCATCATAAAGAAAATAGAAACCATCACTGAGGAGAACAATGTCGCTATTTTGTGGTGAGATTCTATGAGGAAACAATATGCAGATGGCTTGTCCTATAAGGAGATGAAGGATCTCGAGATATCCAAAGTCAATATCGTCGCATTGTTTGTGAATCCCTGCACTAGTCAACCCATAGACCCCAAAAAACCACAACTTTCTATTAAATGGTGCACAAATGATGATATTGTGAAAATCTTTTGGGATCGTTGGTGGATGGTTTTAGATAAACCACCCAACAACAATCTTGATGTCCCCTTCTACTTCATCAAAAAATTGTATGCTGAGTTTGTTTTAGGAAAACATGTGAACTACTTTGACATCCAACCTTTCCAGGGTGTGGGTTTAGGTATGCCCCAAAATAGACCTAGGGTAGTCAAAGTAGTCCAGGGCCCATATGTCCCCCCTCCTTCTATTGATCCCCCACCTCTAGTGCAACATCCAAATATCATCTATGAGGCGGCATCACAGATCATATCGGCTATTCACTCTTTGAGTAGCCTTTTGGTTTCTCAGGCTAGGGCAATAGCTCGGCCTTATTTTGATGGTAGTGGTGCATCTGGTAGTGCTGACACGTCCTCCTCGGCTCCACACATTTGTGTGCCCCATAGTTGTGTTATGTGTGAGCACCTATGCTTGGGTCCAATTGTATAGCCTGTTGATCCTCCAGCGCACACTGCATATTATGAGGTGCATGAGATGCACAATGCACTAGATGTTATGACAAGGACTGGAGGATACCCTAGAGATTCCTCACATGCTAGAGGTGAGGAGGAACCTTCATCATACATTGATGATGTAGTGGTAAGATTTGTATTTTCACAGTTCATTTTATATTTTAAATGAATATTTATAATCTAGATAATATTAAAAGAAGAAGAAGAAGAAGAAGAAGAAGATGTTTGTGAACATATGTAGGTTGTGTATGAAAATATTGAAAACATACCTCCTCTATCGAAGACATACATCGAGATTCCTCCAAAGCCGAAGATAAAATGTGGAGATGAATTTATGTAGGTTGTGTATGAAAATATTGAAAACATACCTCCTCTATCGAAGACATACATCGAGATTCCTCCAAAGCCGAAGATAAAATGTGGAGATGAATGAATTAAACAAGAATAGTGCAATTATAGTTCATTTTTATGTTAACTTTTCGAATGTGAGTTATATAATATAACTAATCTTAATCTTGGTTTGTTTTTTCTTGTGCGGGATCCTTCAGAGTCGAGCAGTGCGGCGAAGAGGATTGATTTTGATGATCCATTAGTAGCTTAGAAGAAGAAGAAGAAGAAGAAGAAGAAGAAGAAGAAGAAGAAGAAGAAGAAGAAGAAGGAGGTCATGTTTGTGAACATATGTAGGTTGTGTATGAAAATATTGAAAACATACCTCCTCTATCGAAGACATACATCGAGATTCCTCCAAAGCCGAAGATAAAATGTGGAGATGAATTAAACAAGAATAGTGCAATTATAGTTCATTTTTATGTTAACTTTTTGAATGTGAGTTATATAATATAACTAATCTTAATCTTGGTTTGTTTTTTCTTGTGCAGGATCCTTCAGAGTCGAGCAGTGCGGTGAAGAGGATTGATTTTGATGATCCATTAGTAGCTTAGGATGTTATAGATAGTTTTGGGATGCTTACATGTCTAGTTGGCATGTATATTTTGTATATGAACATACATTCACGTATATAGACATACATTTTGTTTGAGTTGGTGTTTATGCCATATTTGTGTATAGACATACACTTGTAATCATTTGACATTTTCATATATACATAAGTTGATATTTGATCATATAAATTGTTGCTCATGTGGGCATGGTGTTATCATTTTAAAATTTAATCTTCAATCCAATAATTAACAATGATTAATAATGGTTATTTAATGAACAATACAATTCATTTCATTTCATCGTAAGTGTTGTTTGTATAATCTTTAGATTATATATAATTCATTTCATCTAAATCGTAAGTGTTAAATTTGGTTGCCTTTGGAAACTTCACCTCCTTGCTCATCAGGCCTCCACGAGGTCAAATTTGGAAGACAAGTGTTTTAATGGATTTTCAATGTAAATAAGGTGAAATATAATCATTTTTTATATAATAAGGTCATCTAGACCAATATTTGTTATGTCTAGTCATAGGCTACTCATATTGGCAAAATTGCTCAAGATTGCTCAAAAGTTGTAAAAAGTTGTCAATTGGGGATTCATGTGTCGAAATGATTCATCTCGGGTTCTCAAGATTCCCTACAGTTTAATTAGGGCAGTATTTTTTTAGTTGGCAAAAAAAATGTCAGTCTCATTCAATTAAATGTTGTCGCGTGACCAATTTCTCATTTTGCTCATCGTGATCATGAACCATTGGTTCTGACATGTCCAGTTAGGCATTCTTACCCTATGTGTGTTCCTATTTTGTGCCCCCCACTTGGTGAATGCTCGGGGTCATACCTTACCAACGTCGTCCTTTGAACGCCCTAAGTGCTAAAAATTGTCAAACTTTGACAAGCCTTGACTCAAAATCCATGGCACCTACAAATGATCTGTTTGAACCTACGGGGCCATGAGAGGGGCCCCTACAAAATCCTATCTCAGTTTTTCAAGATTCCCTACGGTTTTATTAGTGCAACATTTTTTCAGTTGGCAAAAAAAATGTTAGTCTCATTCAATCAAATGTTGTCACATGGCCAATTTCTCATTCTTCTTGTTGTGATCACAAATCATCAATTCTAACATGTCTAGTTAGGCATTCTTACCCTATTCATGCTCCTATTTTACCCCCCCCCCCCCCCACTCAGTCGAACACTCAGGGTCATACCCTACCGACATCATCCCTTGAGCACCCTAAGTGCTAAAAATTGTCAAACTTTGATGGGCCCTAACTCAGAATCCGTGGCACCTGTGAATGATCCATTTGAACCTACAAGGCCACGAGAGGGGTCCCTACAAAATCCTATCTTGGTTTTTTAAGATTCCATACGATTTTATTAGGGCAACATTTTTTCAGTTGGCAAAAAAATCGCCAGTCTCATTCAATCAAATGTTGTCACGTGGCCAATTTCTCGTTCTGCTCGTCGTGATCACGAACTGTCTGTTCTGACATGTCCAGTCAGGAATTCTTACCCTATGCATGCTCCTATTTTTCCCCACCCCACTTGGTCGAACACTCAAGGTCATACCCTTCTGGCATCGTCCCTTGAGCGCCCTAAGTGCTAAAAATTGTCAAACTTTGATGGGCCCTAACTCGGAATCCATGGCACCTGCAAATGATGCATTTGAAATACGGGGCCACGAGAGGGGTCCCTACAAAATCCTATCTCGTTTTTTCAAGATTCTCTACGGTTTTATTAGGGCAACATTTTTTCAGTTGGCAAAAAAATCGTCAGTCTCATTCAATCAAATGTTGTCGTGTGGCCAATTTCTCATTCTGCTCATCATGATCACAAACTATCGGTTCAAACATTTCTATTTAGGAATTCTTACCCTATACATGCTCCTATTCACCCCCCCACTCGGTCGAACGCTCGGGGTCACACCCTACTAGCGTCATCCCTTGAGCACCCTAAGTGCTAAAAATTGTCAAACTTTGATGGGCCCTAACTCGAAATCTGCGGTACTTGCAAATAATATGGTTGAACCAACAGGGCTATGAGAGGGGTCCCTACAAAATCCTATCTTGATTTTTCAAGATTTCCTACGGTTTTATTAAGGCAATATTTTTTCAGTTGGTGAAAAAATCGTTAGTCTCATTGAATCAAATGTTATCGCATGACCAATTTCTTGTTTTTCTCATCGTGATCATGAACTGTCGATTCTGACATGTCTAGTTAGGCATTCTTACCCTATGCATTCTCCTATCCCCCCCCCCTCGCCCACTCAGTCGAACGCTTGGGGTCATACCCTACCGACGTCGTCCCTTGAGCGTCCTAAGTGCTAAAAATTGTCCAACTTTGACGGGCCCTAACTTGAAATCTGTGGCACCTCTGAATGATTCATTTGAACCTACGGGGCCATGAGAGGGGTCCCTACAAAATCCTATCTTGGTTTTTCAATATTCCCTACAGTTTTATCAAGGCAGCATTTTTTCAGTAGATGAAAAAATTGTCAAACTCATTCAATGAAAAAATATAGATAAACAAGCATTACACTGTAGACACATAATAATCATCAATATTTCCATGTATTGTATACACATAATTACCATTACACTTGCTTGTGACATCCATGAATGAATAAACAATCATGATTTTTCATCATTATCAATACAACTACACCAATGTACTCATGTACAGATACATTGTAAATCATCAATATAACTAAACCAATTTGCTCATGGAAATTGTATATCATCATAACAAAGTTACATCAATTCACATCCATATACAAATACAACATCCCACTTCATCTGCATCAGACATCCTCATGTCCTAAGAGAAAAGATTACGTAGAGCAATGCCTGCATATAAATGAAGACCAAAATAAGCAACCTTTTTATGTGGAATGAATGTGCTACAAGAAACAAATTATAACACTTAATACAAATTATTTTGTCAAATTATAAATAGATCATTTGAAACATTTTTAAGACGTACAAGATTGTATAATTACGAAACTTACCAGTTTCTCTGCAAAGTCTACAATCATAACTTTGAAGAAAGACGCATGTTGATTAAAGCCCTTTTCACTGCATTCTCTGCATGGTTGAAGATGATGGTAGATATTGTCATTTTTTAATGGAAATACATTCACTTGACATAGTGTGTGAAAGTTTACAAAATTTAATCACATTGACAAAGTGAGGGAATTAGTGTTTACACATAAAATTTAATCTCATTAATGCACACAGAGCATATGGTGTTGTGTTTGGCTGTAAATTTTTGCAGTTCTTGAAAAGAAAACTTAAAAATTAGCTAAATATTGATAACCCCAAGGAATATGTACCATCACCAAGAGTAAACTAGTCAACGACGAATGATCTAGCATGAAACTGTATTTTTAAGAATTGTTAGTCCACACATAAAATGCATGCATGAACATAAAGGCTTTATGATAATCACTTCAACTTCAAAATGCATGATAAAAAATGAAAAGGTGGGATTATATATCGTAAAAATATGTCCCTTCAAATTATTTCGAGTGAACCCACTATGTTGACACAAAAATCATAATGCGATAGTGTTGTATATCATCAAAAAGACCTACATGAGCATAAAGATTTTGCGATAATTATATCATAAAAATTTGTCAAATAGTGTTGTCTATTATCAAAATTTGTATTGCTCATCAAATGCATGATAATAAGCCATGTTGCAAAATATGTCTCTTTGAATTATATCGAGTGTACCCGCTATGTGCATGCACAAACCATGTTGAAAAAAAAAACGTTCATCAATAGACCTGCATTTTGAACACATCCTTAATATACATGTAACAAACTTGAACATTAAGGTTTTATGATCATTGTTTGAAATGAAATGCATGATTAAAAAAATAAGACACCATTAAAGACCTACAACTCAAGTGTGCCTGAAGGGTCATCTCTTTGCTTAAGAGTATTCAGTATTGCTTCATGATCAACAGTAGTTAATGTCCATAGCTCTTTGGTCTTCGGTTTTTCTTGATGCTTCAACAAATTGACATTTGTAGCTATAATGAGGTGTGAATATAGGAGAATGGTATTGTGTCTCTCATAGTATTCAAATGTGGGTATGCCATTCTTTGTAATCATGTATGTTCGCAACCAAGTTCCCACAACAGCAACTGAACCTGTATGATATGTGAACCCATCATCATCTGTCACTGATTGTGTTAGCTTTTGTTTTCCTTGTACACATCGTGCCAACCAATGTTTTGATCTCTCTTCATTCCCTTGTAGTGCAACAACTGTAAAAACATGTCCTGGTTGTACAAGATTTGATAGACGGTCATACTCAAGTGAACTTTCCATGTCATCGTTTGACAAGGATATTGTTTGAGATAAATGAGTTAGATATTGTGGAACCCACATATCAATCCACTCACTTGAATCACTTCTCTTGAGACTAATTCGCATCTAGAACCTTCACCTCCACTCTTCAAAGTATATTTCACTGTCTCATATCTTTTTTTCTCAACATAATTCTTTCCAAACTCGTGTTCGTTGCCCTCATGAAAACATAAAACAAACTTTGACAACTCACCACATTGTGAGCACTTCTCATTCAAATAATCATTTCTATAGAAATAGCAACTATCATCTCTAGGGCATAAAATAGATCTTGCAAGTCTCTTGATGATCTCGGAAATAGCATTGCATCACACTCCTACAACATCTCATTAGTATGCATCGTAGAATGAATATGGCATAAAATTTCATGGTACATTGAAAAATCCACATGGTACTTGCAACAACAAGTATTACGAATCTTAAGAGGTACACAATAAAATGGCTTCAAAGATTCAAAGGCCCTTTGTGATATTTGCAAAGTTGGATGTACTTCACAAAATTTTTTGTACAACATTATTTGGCTTGATTCCAAGAAATGTTTAGGATGCGATGTATGGTCTCGGTTTCCTATTCTTAATTTCAAAACATCCTTTACATTGGGTGATACTCTAGAATTAGAGTGCCAAAATTGTTGAATCTCCTTCTTCACATTGTCAGTCAACTTTCTATCAACACGTGGAAGCCTCCCACCAAAAGCCCATGTATCATGTTGAAGTGGATCGTCAAGTCTTTGTCTTCGTGCAAGTGCTCTATCTTAAGTTTTACAGTTTATGTTCAAATCAACACAAGTTTGTCTCATTTGACGAGCCTTCATCAATTGATGGCTTACTAAGGAGGTTGTAATCACTCTTTGAGCGGTTCTCTTATCTCTTTCCTTGGTATTCTTTCCAATAGAATTAAGAGCATCAAATATATTTTTGGCAATAATAGAATTTCTCTCCATCTTCTTGTTCATACTAATCTTCAATTTGTTTAGCAATGGTCTCATCTTTAGCAATTGAACAAAAAGTTGGCATTGCTCGGTCAATGTCTTATTGCTAAAATTTTGGTCAAAAAGTTGTGTAGCCCACAATCAAACAATTCTTGTTGACCTCTTGCCTTCAAGATTCACAATTATGTTCTCATCAATTTCAAGTAACCATTTTGGGGTTCTTAAAGGTCTTGGATTTAGAATTTGTCTTTCATCCATGAGAGGGTCTTCATTTCTAAAATAATTAGGTGTTAAATATTGTTCACTT
Organism: Cryptomeria japonica; assembly: GCF_030272615.1. Lineage (NCBI taxonomy): Eukaryota > Viridiplantae > Streptophyta > Pinopsida > Cupressales > Cupressaceae > Cryptomeria > Cryptomeria japonica. The sequence goes on from NC_081412.1 coordinate 57,830,012, forward strand.
GGTTGAGAAATTCCACCTTCAATGTGCAATTTTTCCACATTTTCACCTCCAATGTCAAAATTTTCCACATGTTCACCTCCTATGTCAAATTTTTTGACATTTTCACCTCCAATGTCAAAAAATTTCATATTTACACCAAAATTATGGACACCTTCATTGTCAACTCCTAAATTTTCACTTTCCATTCTCACATCATGTTGAGCATTTTCATTATCACTTTTAACATTTTCAACATGTTCAACATTTTCACTTTCAAAATCTACATTTTCATTTTCAATTTCAACATTTTCAAATTCAATTTCCTCTTCACTTGAAGTGACATTAGCAATATTTAACATACCTTGTCTTCTCCTCCTATGACCTTCTCTATCTCTTTCTCTATACACTTCAATTTGGTCATTTGAAATATTTCTTTTGTATTTAGACTTCCGATGGCTACTACTCCCCATTTATCTCCACAAAGATGCTCCTAAATGATTGACAATGTAATATTTAACTTTAAGAATCTCTCAAAAGCACAAATTTGTCTCAACCTATCTAAAAACCCGTGATTGTCAACAGAAACCAGAATGTGAAGAATGTGGGTCATTGGAATCCACAAAATGGCCCACAAGGATCTTTTTTATTTACAGAAATTGGATATCTGATTTTAATGCATAAATTTGGGGTCCCAAAAAATAATTCCCGTTGCCACCTTTTTTAATTGTTGCCACATTAATGGCAATAGCAGAAATTAGATATCTAATTTGAGTACTCATATTTTAGAGAAAGAGAGATTAGGGGAGGGGGAGAGAGAGAGATTAGGGGACAGAGAGAAATTAGGGGATAGAGAGAGATTAGGGGAAAGGGGGAGAGAGAAATATTAGGGGAGAGAGAGAGATTAGAGGAGAGGGAGAGAGAGAGAGAGAGAGAGAGTAGGGGAGAGGGAGAGGGAGAGAGAGATTAGAGAGGGGGAGAGGGGTCATATGATCCCTCAGGACCCATAATGACCCAATATGGTGTCATAAGGGGTCATATTGTATCCTAAGGGGTCATATGGTGTCTTAAGAGGTCATACAATATGACCCCTTATGACACAATATGACCCATAACGACACAATTTGGTGTCGTAAGGGGTCATATATTGTCTTAAGGGGACATAGGATCCAATATGACTGTGCAGGACACAATATGACCCATGATGATATCGTATAGTGTCGTAAAGGGTCATATTGTGTTCTAAGGGGTCATATGGCATCTTAAGTGACCCATAACGACACAATTTGGTGTCGTAAGGGGTCATATGGTGTCCTGAGGGGTCATAGGATATGATATGACCCATTAGGACACCATAGGACCCATAACGACCCAATATGGTGTCATAAGGGGTCATATATTGTCCTTAGGGGTCATATGGTATCCCATGACCCCTTAGGACATCATATGACCCCTAACGACACCCTATGGTGTCATAAGGGGTCATATGACCCATAACGACACCATATAGTATTGTAAAGGGTCATATTGTGTCCTAAGGGGTCATATGGTGTCTTAAGGGGTTATATGACACAATATGACTCCTTAAGACACAATATGACCCATAACGACATAATTTGGTGTCGTAAGGGGTCATATGGTGTCCTAAGGGGGCATAGGAAAAATATGACCCCTTAGGACACCATAGAACCTATAGCAACCCAATATGGTGTCATAAGGGGTCATATGTTGTCTTTAGGGGTCATATGGTATCCCATGAACCCTTAGGACACCATATGACCCCTAACGACACCATATGGTATCCTAGTGGGTCATAGTGTGTCATAAGGTGGCAAGATGAACCATTATTATAATATAAAAATTAGTGCCAATACGGCTTACAAAAATTTGACACCTAAGGGGTCATATGGTGTCCTAAGGGGTCATAGGACACAATATGACCTCTTCCCCCTCCCTCTCTCTATCTCTCTCTCTCCCTTCCCCCTGCCCCCCTCTCCCCCCTCTCCCCTAATCTCTCTCTCTCCCTTCCCCCTCTCTCTCTCCCCTAATCTCTCTATCTCTCTCCTCCCCCCTCTCTCTCCCCTCTCTTTCTCTCTCTCCCCTAATCTCTCTCTCTCCCCCACTCCCCCCTCTCCCTATCCCTAATATCATATACTAATATATTTATAAATTAATATATTGTATATTAATATATTAATAAACAATAGATTAATTATGTGCAAATTTAGTTTTTGAATTTACTTATTAAAATCAGATATCTGATTTCTGTTGTACAAATTTCAAATTTGAAATTTTGGCTCGTGTTTTCTTTGGGATTTGTCTTGGAAGTGATAAGCCTAGAAAGTCAACTGAAAAAAACGTGTTTTTCAGTATTCCTTGATTTTCCAGACTTTACACTGGTGGCTGATGACTTTTTTTATAGCCAAAATTGATAAAATGAAAAGGCTTTTTAAGGACGTTCTCAGCTTTCCAACAATATAAGGCTTGTCTTATTTCAACTTTAGTTAATAATTATTATTTATTTTCTAATTAAATTCTAACAAAAGTCTTGATTGATAGATTGATTGAAAAACACTCATAACTTTCAAACGATATAACATTTTTTGAATCCGAAACATGTGTCACATCCTATGCTTCATCTACTATAGGGAAATTTTTTTGAAAAATTCAATTTCATAAGGTTTTAACCAAGTTAAGGTGGTCAGACGTAGGAGTTTTTGAATTTCTGAAAAGCTGTAGTAAAAAAATCATAAATAATTATTTACTTTATAAAAAATTATAAAAAAATACGTGTCACATCCAGACATGAGTCTAATACTTATATTATAAATCTTATAAAAAAATATTAATCTTTGATTGTGATTAGGGTGGTCAGACATATGCCTACTTCTTACCTTTTTCCTGAAATTTTAGTACCACTGCATTGAAATTTAAAATTTTCATCAAATACGATTTTTTTTTTCCAAAAAACAACTAGTAGCTTAGAAACTAAATTCAACTTTTTATAGATTCTCTTCATACATATTTTAAAAATAATGTTCATAACTTATTCAAATTTTCATGTCAAGTTGCATAACTCTGGTTTTCTGAAATTTCATTGCCACTTAAGGGCGTGTTTTAGCACACCATGATCCTGCACATACCCATTAAGACATTCTACATGACATCCTAAACCCTTGTGTGAGGATTCAAGCAAGCTCCATTAAGGTATCAAGTTCAATTTCAAGATTGTTTAGATCAGATCTAGCTTTGGACCTCAAAGGGAAAGAATTTTACTTCAATTGAATTTCAATTTTAGGGTTAATTCTTAAATTTGTGTTTGAATCTCTAAGGTAAACAACCATCAAAAAACCTATTTTCAGCATTTTGTGTGTAGGAAATTATCACTAAAATTGTGAGCGAGGAATCTGACAAAGTAGACAATGATAATCAAACTTATATTTTAAAGGCATGAAAAGCATATGACCAAGATGGTCGGCCCCCTTGGTCCTAATAATTTCTGACAATATTTTGATAGTAGATTATGTATGTTATCTTGATTTGTAAAACATCAAGTTTGTCTGCCCCTGACATTCGAAGGAGTAAGACAATCCCCTCCCCTAGTCTCAATAATTCTGCCTAAATTTTTTGCCATAGGTTTTAATCTATTTTCCATTCTCAAATCTAAGTTTATAGCTCTACATGATAGCTGTAATATTTTGTTTTTGATATTTTATGTCAATTTCTCATTGCTTGTCCTATATTTGTCATTACAACTCATACACAATTTCAATTCAACTCCCAAAAGGGAACACCAAATCTAATCAACACCCAACACTCTTCTTTAAATAATTGAGGTTGGGTCTATTGGGTTTACTTTCCTTTTGAATGTGGTGGTATGTGAAATAGGTATTTTCCTAGTTTACATTGCTAAGCTTGTATAACCTTATTCTCTCCCTAAACATTTTAGTAAATTCATCATAGATCATGCTTATTTTATTTTTATTTTTATTTTTAAATATGAAATTTTAGGCATTAAATTCAATTTACCATTTATTCATGCACTTAAATCACAAAACCCTAGATGTTTTGTTAAAATTGATTTATGGGTTACATAATTTTTAAAATATATGCACTTAGATCTAATTTTTTACTACATATCATTTTTAGATTTAGAAACATCTTGTATTCAAATTAATAATCCACATTGATTAATTCATTGGTTAACCAATCATTTTTTTTTAAAGTTACATTGTTTAATCATACATATAGCTTGCTTTATCAAAAAAGTTATGATTTAAAATATTTGTATTTAATATTTACTTCTTTGTGCATGAGTTTTGTTACCCTTAGTCCTACATCCAATATTCCACCAAGAAGAAGTTAGAGACTTAGGGCTTCTTGAAGTTTAAATACCAAGGATATGGAGACCAAGTTAACTAATCTATTCCATGTGAGTGTTGGTACTTCCTCTAATCCAACACATGACATGCCTAACATCATGGAGAACAATTCCCCTCATATTTCTCATGATGAGGATGACTCACTAACTAGGATTATAAGTGCTCAATAGCAGAATCTTGACATTGAGTTTGATAATCTTCAACAATGGATGGTCCAAGAACACTCGAATAGTGAGGCAATCCACTTGATTGAAGGGTTAAAGAGAATGGTTCAAAGTGACAAGATAGGTGTTGAAGTGTTATGTGGCATTACTCATATTGTTGATATTGATATCATGCCTATAAAATTTTGTGCCAAAGCTCTTGGTTATTCTCATCCTACTAGTCAAGATGAGTGTTCCATTCCTATTCCCATATCCTTGACTAGTGTGTCTACATATAAATCTTCTATCATAACTACCTCTATTTTCTAAATTTAGCTCTTTCACGAAATTATGTACAATGCTTCATAACTATTAGCTCCAAGTGAGCCAATTTGAATCATCTCCTTCAATGGATCTGGTTGATAAGACAGAGAGTGCTCAAAAATCATTTCCAAAATTCAAAAAACATAACCAAGGTTTTATCAAGATAAATTATAACTCGGATTCCAACATCATCAACACACAAGTGGCAGACACAACACCAAGTGTGACCCTTTTATCCAAATATTTTAGTAAATAATTAACTCCTCTTTATGAGTTTTTGCATGGTATAATGTTGAGGTTGATTAATTCTAATGTGTTGTAACTTCCTCCCATCAAACCTATAGATACATCTAAGCCTCTAGCACCTTCCTTTGACCATAAAACCTTTTACCAATACCATCATCAAGAAGGTCATGATACTACACACTGTTATAAGCTAAGGTATAAGATTCAAGACCTTATTGATAACAATATTATATCTATAGATGGTGTGAATGATAAAGGGAACAAATTCGTAGCATCTCCTAATCAAAACTTCCAAATCTTCACCAATCCTTTGTCTTCTCACTCTACTTGTGTTGTTGAGTCTAAGCCACTTGCATTCTTTCTGAATGATTTTGATGTGTAGTCTAATAATATTGTGAACCTCATTGAAAAATCTAAACCTAAACTAGAATTATGCATCACATTTGATCCTAGTGAGACTATCATTGCACCTAATGGACCATTATACATTACTACGAAGATTAAAGACAAACTCTCATGAGGGGTGCTTATTGGTCCATTATGCATGGTGAGTGTTATTACTAAAGAACATCTTTTTACTCAACAATTGCATCAAGCTACATATGATAAATCTGACATTATGATCAAGGTGTATGATGATTTCTCTTGCCCTACTATTGGTTCTATCACTCTTCTTGTTGAGGTTGGTAATAAGTGCTTCGATCATGTTACCTTTGTACTTATTCCTAGATCAGATAAATTTCATATGAAGTTGGGACATTGTTGCCTCTCTTCCATGAAAGCTATTCATGGAATATTTGAAAAAGAATGATACATGGGATCTTGTACCATTGCCTAAAGGATGAAAAGCTATTGGTTGCAAATGGGTGTTCAAGGAAAATATTACATGAGATGGAGGTATTGAGAAGTATAAAGCAAGGTTGGTTGTGAAAGGCTGCTCTCGGGTTGAGGGTGTTGATTATGGTGAGATAATTTTTTCTATTGCAAAAATGAAATCCACTAGATTTTTATTTCTATTGCTACTACTTATGATTTAGAGGTTGAGAAAATGGATGTGAAAACTACTTTCCTTCGTGGTGATTTAGAGGAGGATATTTATACGACATAACTAAAGAACTATATGGTAAAATATAAATGTATTTTGGTTTGTAAATTGAAGAAATATTTGTATGACCTCAAACAAAGTCCTAGAATGAGGTACCAAAAATTTGATACATATTTGTTAAGTTTGATATTTGATCATTCTAAATCTGATCATTGTGTTTATTATAAATTTGATGGTGATCATCTCCTATACAATGCATTATATGTTGATGATATGTTATTCATTTGTAAAGGAAAATGCGTGATTTAAAAACTAAAGTCTCAACTTGTTGCTAATTTTTATATGAAATATCTTGGTGTAACAAAACACATTCTTTGGATGGAAAAAATATGGGATGAGGTGAATAGAAAGCTCTGGCTATGCCAAAGTAGGTATGTGAATTTAGTTTTATAAATAGAGGTTTAGCATGTAGGATTGTAGACCATTATGCGTTTCATTTACAATTGGAATGAAATTCCATTTTAGATTGCCCTGCATCCCCATCAAAGATGGAAGACATGAGCAGAGTTGCTTACCAAAGTGTTGTTGGAAGTTTGATGTATGTTATGATCTGCACTTGATGAGAAACTACCCCAAAGTAGTGGAAGTTATTTTCAGATATATGTCTAATCTTGGTTGAGTTCATTGGTATGTAGTTAAAAGAGTCTTTAGATATTTGAAGGATACCCTAGAGTATTCTTTGTGTTATCATGGTAATTTGTTAGGAGATGAGATTTCCCTCGATATTCATAGTTGTGTGGATTAAGACTCGATAGGTGATATTAATAGCTGAAAACCCACCAAAAATTATGTGTTTATTTTATTTGTTGGTGCAAGATGAGTAAGTGATAGGTTGTGGTTTCTTTATCTAATACTGAAGTAGAGTATATGGTAGACACTCATGCTTGTAGAGAAGCCATTTGGCTTAAGAGACTACGTTCAGATATTGGAATAAAATAAGGTGTCGTGATACTTTATTATGATAATTAGAGTGCAATCTACCTAGATAAGAACCTGGCATTTCATGCGTGAACCAAATGTGCATTGATGTTCAATATCATTTTGTTAGATATGATCAAGGATGGAAGGGTGAAGTTGGTTAAGGTAGATACTTTGATGAATGTTGTAGATTCTTTAACTAAGGCTATGTTTACAAATAAGTTTAGATGGTGTTTGGAGACTATGGGCCTCAAAGCCCCTAGCAATTAAATTATTGTGTAAATACTCCCTTTTCTCTTGGAATGTGTTCGACAAGTGGTAGAATGTTAGGAAAATAGCATCTCAACCTTGCATATACATAAGGTTATTGTTTTTAGTAAGTGTTCATTTAAGCATAGATTGGTTCTAGATTTTACCCAAAGCTTTGAATTGGCTAGATAAGCATGTCGGTAAATTTTTGTTGCAAGATGATGTCTAGATTTGAAGATATTAAAGTTCCTATTTTTTATAGTTGTGAACAAAATTTTTGAAGTCAATTTTGAGGGCCTTAGTGGCTCCAAAACAACACAAAAACTGTTTGTAACTAGTATAGTGGGTTATAGCTTGATAGAGCACATCATGATCTTTTTATCTTTTTAAATGGTTCATCAATCGAACACCTAGTTCAAAAGTTATGGCCTCTAGAAGTTGGGTCTCCTAATATAGGAAATATAAAAACATATTGGACACATAAATAAGTTGGAAAAGTGAGTTACACATGTTGGTGTGTGTATTGACACACCATAGGTCATCTTGTATTGGAGATAAGATGGGTGCCACTCAGGTTGGTTTTAGCCCATGGTTTTGTAATGCTATTTGACAGTTTCATGTTTTGTATATTCTATATATTAGGTGTGTGAGATGGAGGTTGTGTGTAAGAGTCTTACCTCTAGAACTTCATTGGTGATACTCTTTTGAGAATCTTTCTCTAGAAGTATATTGTTATCTATTGTTGATTTTTGAATTATATTAGGTGGCTTTTGGAGTGTGGGGTTTTTCTCCTAAAATTTTTTTCCCCACATAAATCATTGTACTGTGGTATGCATACTATTTACGTTTATTTTTTTTAATTTTATGTAACTATTGTAAAGATTTGTAAAAATTTTGCATTACTCTCCTCTCAAGATTAGTGTAAGAATTTTTTTTGATACTCAACTTCCTTACAATTTTGACCTCATCTTTCAACCTTGATAATTCATCCTTAAGGGCCTTTATCTTTTTAATTGAACTTAAAGCATCTGACAACATGGTTGGGAAGAAATATTAGAAGAATTGGCATATGGAGAAGGAAGGAGTGGCACCACCTTATTATACTCTTCAAGAAAATCACTAACTCCTCTCTCTTTATCATCTTTTGACCTTTCTTAGCCTCTATACTCATTTTGAGCTCATATTTCAACCTTGCCACTTCATCCTTGAGGGCTTTTATCTCTTGAAGTGGATCATCTAACACTAATGGTTGGGAAAAGGAAGGAGATAAATAACTAGCACATGAAGAAGGGAGGAGTGATACTACTTTATTATACTCTTCAAAAAAAAATTATTGTCAACTTCTAACTTATTGAAATCAACTCGAAGCTTGTTAATAGCTACCTTGCTAAAATGAGTAGCATTGATTACCAATACAATTGTTTGCAGTGCTGATGTGTTACTTGAAACCTTCTAAAAACAAAGGTTCCAGTAAGATATCCTACCTTAGTTGTAATTTGGGGCTTATGGCTATTAAGAAATATTATCATGGTCTACTAGTAATCTATCATCTATCTCTAAAATCACTCTCCTATCTTGATGATGGATCATAGAGTATGATCCAAAATATTGATGAAAACATATCCCATAATCTAATCTAGAAATAAATTTGTATCAATACAATACACTCTAAACTATCATAATAATATACTAATCTTAGTAAAGAGAATAAATTCAATCTTCATACAGAGTGTGGATGGAATTAGAGAAATTTGATGAAGAAATGTTGAAGAATGGTTCTTCAGATACACTCTAAACTCATTTTTCTCTCGCAAATATTCATAAAGTTTGGATTGGAGTGTAGTCATATTTGTAGAGAGGCAAAACTAGGTTGAATTTAGCTTGTTAGAGTTTTCAAGGGATAAAGACAAGCTTTGATAGATATTTGTTGGTATAAAATTGGGAATAACTATAGATGACTTAATATTTCTTTTCTTAACAATAAAAAACACTAAAAATAAATAAAAATGAGGCTTAAGAGAGATAAAATGGACTAGGAACTATCATCTACAAGAAGCCAAGGGTATGTGAAGGAGTTACATTTGAATTGGGAAGGAGAAATAATCTATTTTTTCTTGCATGTTAGCTAAAACCAATTATTTTAGCAAGCTAGAAATTTCTAAAATATTATGACATTCACTAGATTATCATTTTGAAAACAAAACTACTAGTGTAATTGTGAAATTGATGTGGCAATTTTGAAGGTGTTGTGATGATTTTGTCATGGTAGGCAAAACAAGAGAATTTAAAGAGAAGAAGAACCACAAAAAGGAAAACTAAGGCATGGATAGTTTGGAAACATATTAAGGAAGACTAGAATGTCACCTAGGGCTATGCCAATCTATGTAGGTTTAGAAACTAGTCTATCTCTTGAGTATTCTTCAATGCACTTTTTGCAGTGGTGGCATCATCACATAACTAGATTGTTGTTTTGAAGTAATATGATGCAAAGTTGATACTTATAAGATCAAATATTTTTATATATTTTTGGAGGGGTAAGGTATGTATGCCTCATTTGTAGCACAATAAGGTTCCTCTTGTAAGGAGTATGGGGTAGTCCCATATTTCTATAATCCATCTATAAACCCATATACATATTGTCTGACATCATGGACTGTAAAAGAATCTTTCTTTCTATATCTAATTTAATTCCAAATAATATATATAGATTATATTGTAAAATATTTAAATAATAAATCAAATTTTAAATCTATAAATATATCAAAATAATTAAATCAGCACTAAAATTGTATATTTGAAAGACAACATAAAATAACATATAATTAACCAGGAGGACTATTCAGATAGTATATTAGATCTTGTTGAGTTCTTTTCTACTACTGGTTTGATAGATATCAAACTAAAAGGTGCTAACTTTACTTGGAGCAATAGAAGACAAGGGCATAATTTGATACAGGTTAAACTTGATAGATTTATAATTACTAATAATTGGAATGTCCTCCCTCAACCATCTCTTAATGCTCTTCCCAGAATAGGTTCAGATCACAATGTTGTTCTTCTTAATTGGGAACATAATATAAAGACAGGTCCTTTCCCTTTTAGATATGAAATTATGTGGTTGTTCCATCTAGATTATAAAAAGATGATTGCTAGTTGGTGAAATATTCCCATTAATGGCTTACCTATGTTTATTGTCTACAAAAAACTTTAAAAAGTTAAAGATATGGTCAAAGGATGGAATAAATTTTGTTTTGGAAACATTTTCCAAAAGAAAAAATCTCTAGCTCTTGAGCTGAAGAATATCTAGTCTCAAATGGAGATGGGATGCATGGATGACAATATCTACACCAAATAAAGAGAGTTGAAAGCTCAATAGCTCAAAATCTCTAAAGAAGAAGAGGTTTTCTGGAAACAAAAGTCCAGGATACAATGACTTAAGGAGGGAGACAAAAACACTAATGTTTTCCACCAATCCACTATGAAATATAGAACAAGAAATAGAATAAGGAAACTCATGAGAGAGGATGGTACTATTCTTACTAAGGAAGAGAAAATTGCAATTGAGGTCATTTACTTCTTTGCCCAACTCTATCAACAAATAAATGTGGATAGAGTTAAAATGGACAAGATCTTGGAGGTGACACCTAGCTTAATCTTTGAAGATGATTTGAAAGAGATGCTCAAACTTGTCACTATGGAAGAATTTAAAAGGGTAGTGTTCTCATTAGGGGATTTTAAGGCCCTAGGACCTGATGGTTTTCCTCCAGCCTTTTTTCAGGATCATTGGGACATTGTGGCAGATGACATTTTAAAAATGGCTAAAGATTTTTTCAGATCAGGTAGAATTCTCAATCAGATAAATGCCACTTTCAGTGCTTTGATCCCTAAGAAAGATGATGCCTCATAGGATTTTTGCCCAATCATCCTTTATAACACCATTTATAAAATTTTATCCAAGCTGGTGGTTTTTAAACTCAAACTTGTCTTGGATAAGCTTGTTTCTCAAAACCAAAAGGGGTTTGTTTAGGGAAGGCACCTAATGGATTTTGTGTTTACCACTCATGAATTGATACATTCTATGAATTACAATAAAAAATTAGGTATGGTCTTTAAATTGGATATCTCCAAGGCCTATGATAGAGTTTCATGGCCTTTTATGACTAGGATCCTTAAAAAGTTTGGATTTAAAGGCAGATTTCTAAGAATTTTGGATGCCTACTTCACTACTTGTTGTTGTTTAGTTTTGGTGAATGGCTCCCCTAAAGGTTATTTTTCCTGTGATAGAGGCTTAAGACAAGGCGATCCCGTGTCTCCCTACTTATTCATTCTTGTGGAAGAAGCTCTGGGTAGAAATTGCAGAAGGCTATGTGATCATGGGCTCATTAAAGGTGTAAAGGATGCTTCTTACTGAAACTCATCAACAATTTGTGGATGATGCTACTTTTTGGGGGGCTGCCTCCATCATTGAAGCTAATCATTAGAAGAGCATCCTAAATGACTATGTTGCAGCCTCGTGTTAATTTATAAACTACACTAAAAGTAAATTATACTTCTTCAACGCTGAAGCCAACTTAGTTCAAAAAGTTATGGATATCATAGGTTGTCAAATGGATATTCTTCCTACTACCTATCTTGGTCTCTCTTTAATCCTCAAATCTCCCAGCAATACTTTTTGGAATGGTATAATTGAAAGGTTTCACAAAAAATTTGCTAGATGGAAGGGTAGAATGTTGAGTCAAGCTGGTAAAATTCAGTTGTTGAAAGTTTCTCTTCAAAACATCCGTGTTTATTATCTTTCCTTGTTCAAAATTCCTATGACAATGGCTAATCAAATTGAGAAAATCCAAAGGAAATTTCTTTGGATAGGCATTGAGGACAAGGTTAATCTCTCTCTTATTAGTTGGGACAATGTCTTTCTCCCAAAAAATAAAGGTGTGCTTGGTATAAGAAGACTATTTTTTTTAACAAAGCCCTCCTCTCTAAGTTGGGATGGTAGTTTTTTAAAGGATCAAAGAACTTGGTAGCCATCTTGAAGGCCAAGTATCTAAACATAGATAACCCTCTTGCTTTAATTTATAGAGATGGCCTTCCCAATGGTTCAATCATCTGGAAAAACTTATTAAAATGCAGAGATTTGTTAAGAAGAGGTGTGGGCAAGATTGTTGGTGATGGAAAAGACACCCTCTTTTGGAATGAGGTTTGGAGAGGAGATAAGTCTCTTGTTGGCAATTGACACTCATTGGATTCATTTTGTTGTCATTGATGGCAACAAGATCTGATGGAAGTCAAAAACCGGTACTAGGAGGCATATACCAGTAGATACCAGCACTGGAAGCATTCAGGCCTACACCGGCATCGACATCGGCACCGACATCAAGGAAGATTTATTTAGTAAATCATTTTGTAATTATTGTCGAGGCCGACATTGAATATCTTTTGTAAATGCATTGTAAGCCGACATAAGGCATATCATTTGTAATAGGTATATAGAGCAGTTTGCTAGGTTATTTTTGTAAGTAAGCGAGACATATGATATGTGTGGATATAGGAGAATATAGCAGAACTGTATGATGCGAAATATATGTATGGAGATCATTTTTGTATGTGAACATTATATCATGCAATGATCTATAGATAGCTTGGAAATCATTATTGGAGGAGAAGTAATACTGGTAATAGTTCAAGTTTGTAAACCGGTACAGAGAAAAACCATAACCGAAACTCTATCTGGCATAGGAGATGCATTCTTGAGTTCATTTTCAGTAATTTACTTTGGCAGAAAGCTTGTAGTCAGTGAGGCTCTTTAGTGATGAGTAGTATTCTCTAGGCAGTGTGCCTTCCTGCAGGTGCAAGCCCCTATTATATGTAATATCTTTTCATATGGCCAGTGAACTGATATTGTGGGTCACAAATCCCACCATGGTTTTTCCTCATTGAGGTTTTCCACGTATAAATTATGTGTGTTATGGTGTTCATTTATGTGGATGGTTTATTTGCTTATTTGTTTACCGGTACATACATGCATGGTTTAGAAAGTTAAAAACTATTCATTCCGGCAGAACACTGATTCAACCCCCCCCCCTCTTAGTGTTCTCAGATCCCAACAATTGGTATCAGAGCCTGGTACCTCAGGAGGAGTTTAATAGCTTGAGGAAGATCCTAAAACCAGAATATTTGAACATGGCTATGGAGAAGCAACTTGAGATGGCTCTTGAGGATTATGATGTTGAAAGGATGAAGAACTTGAAATTGCATGAAGAATTGAATTTTGCAAATGAATTCATTCTTATCCTGCAAGAAAGATTATCATCTGCTCAAGCCAAGAGAAAAGAACTTTTGCAACAACCAGATGATGAGGAGAAGAATGCTCTTAAGGAACAATGTCAGAAATTAAGTCAAGAAAACATGCTCATAAAGAATGAAATGCAAGATCTAACCATGAGGTTATCAAAAGATATTGAGGACAGAAAGAAGAAGGAAGATAATCTTGTTTTATCTCTGAAGAACAAGTTTGATGAATGTGGAAGATTGAGTCATGAGAATAATCTATTGAGAACTGATTTGGCACACTCCCAGAATAATGAACAAGAACTTGAAAGACAAATAACTACTCTGAGAGATGATCCAGCTACTGCAAGTGAGTATAAAGAAAAGTTTAGGATCAGTGCTGCACAATTGGATGACTTACTAAAAAGACAAAGACAGATTGATTATTCTAGAGGACTTGGATTTGTACAAGGTGAAAGCTCTGGTATTGCTAATGAAGATCAAATAACCGGTATGCAAAACTCGTCAGAATAGAGGAAATCGATAAGGAAATCTAATGCTTATAAATTCAATGGTAGATGTTTTGTTTGCAATAAATTTGGGCATATGGCTAAACAATGTAAAAATAAGGCAAATCAAAACTATAATTCTGTTCCCGATCAATGCACAAACTGCAAGAAATATGGTCATAGATTAGAAGATTGTATAATGAATGTTAAATGTCATGCATGTGGAAAGTTTGGAAATTTTGCTAATCATTGTAGATCAAGAAATAATAATACCAGATATGTCAAAGCAATTTAGAAGAACAATGTTACATGCTATGCATGCAACAAAATAGGTCTTATTGCTAAGTATTGCAGAAGCAAGACTCAACCGACTAATAATGATAAAGATAATAAGAAAGGAAAGTAGAAGGTAGATAAAATACAACAAGATCAGACCAAGAGATGGGTTAGAAAATCTAAAGAACAAAGTGGAGATGGATCTATACCGGCAAATCCACTGGTAGAACAGAGTATTCCTCCACCAACAGGAAATTCCACCGGTAATTGAGGCATAAGCCTTATGGGTTGGCAAAGTGACTACTAAATTTTGCATATTACCCCATAAGAGATCTAAGGAGATCTGGAAAGAGGTCTAGAGAAATGTGTTCATCATCGATGAAGGTTACCCCGACACATAATTGTGAAACCAACATCCGTAGGGTTGTTGGTGAAGCATTAATTATAGAAAGTTAGGGATTTTATTCACTGATAAAATAGGGTAAGTGAATTCATTTTCACTCACCGAGCATTCAAACAATCAGAGCAAAGTAAAGGCAAATTAAGGGATAGTGCAGGATCAAGGGGGGCCAAAAAGTGGTGATGTGACAAAAATAGCCTTCCTCACTCGCCTAAAAATGCGAAAATCCATGTTGACTTTTTTCTTGGCCTGGGTGTCAGTACACCTTGGCCTGGTAATTACCTATGCAAATCAGATATCCGATTTTTATTTGTAATTTTAATTTAAAAAATATATTATATGTTACATATTATATAATATATAAATATAATAATATATTATAGAATATGTATTATATAATACAATATTATATTATATTATATATAATAATATATTATAATATATATAATATAATACAATACGTATTATATAATATAATGATATACTATATAATATATTATTATATTATATATTTTATTTAAAAATAATTGAAGTATAAAAATCAGATATCCAATTTTCTGAGACTTTTATATTTCGACAGTGATAGCCCGTGAGTCATTTTTAACTCACGGGCCGTGCGATTTCATCAAAAACTGATATCCGGTGTTTTGGCAAAAAATTGCTAAAAAATAGATTGAGAGGTAAGAATTTTATCGTTTTCAATCATTTTCATTCATTTTTTGTATTTTTTGTTAATGTTTATTTGATTTTTCATTGAAAATATGGTTTTTTCATGAAAACTGGGTTTTTTTAAATCAAATACCTAATTGTTTAAATTTGTTAACTAAATTTAATTGTTTACATTCAATTAGGTTAAAAATGGGGGATAACAATGGAAACCCTGACCAACCACAACTGAACAACCAAAGCCTCATTTGCCAAACCCCCCCTCAATTCAGGATTTGATTGCACAAAATTTGAATGAATTGAGGGGGATTGTAGAAGTATATCGTAGGATCCCTCATCTAAACCCAATGTTTGATCCTCTCACGTTGATCATAAAAGTATGGAAACCATGACCGAGGAGCACAATGTCGCCCTTTTGTGGCAAGATTCTATGAGGCAAAAATATGTAGATGTCTTGTCGTATAAGGATATCAAGGATCTCGAGATATCCAAAGCTGAAATCGCCTCATTGTTTGTCAATCTCCGTACTGGTCAGCCTGTAGATCTCAAAAAAATAAAAATTTCTATTAAATTGTGCACAAATGATCGGATTGTGAAAAACTTTTGGGATCATTGGTGGATGGTTTTTGACAAACCACCCAACAACAATCTTGATATCCCTTTCTATTTCATAAAAAAATTGTATGTTGAGTTTGTTTTAAACAAACATGTGAACTACTTTGACATCCAACCTTTCTAGGGTATAGGTTTAGGTATGCCCCAAAATAGACCTAGGGCAGTTAGAGTAGTCCCCAGGCACATATGTCCCCCCTCCTCCTGTTGATCCCCCACCTGCAGTGCAGCATCCTGATATCATTTGTGAGGCGGCTTCACAGACCATATCGGTTATTCACTCTTTGAGTAGCCTTTTGGTTTCTCAGGCTGCATCAGTAGCTTAGCCCACTCTTGATGGTAGCAGTGCATCCGGTGTCGTTGACACATCATCCTCGGCTCCACACATATGCATGCCCCATAGTTGTGTCATGTGTGGGAACGTATGCTTGGGTCCAGTTGGACATCCCGTTGATCCTCCTGTGGATAGTGCAGATTATGAGGTGCATGAGATGCATGATGCACCAGATGTCATTACACAGACTGGAGGATACCCTAGGGAGTCCTCACATGCTAGAGGCGAGGAGGCACCATCATCATACATTGATGATGTAGTGGTAAGATTTGTATTTTCATAGTTCATGTTATATTTTAATTAAATATTTATAAATTAGATAATATTAAGTACTAATTTTTATTTACATGGTCTATTTAACAGTTGATGACCGAGGATGAGTTGAGACAGATTCAGGAGGGCACCTTGTCGGCCATTTCATTTGGCCTTGATAGCTTGATGGTACATATATTATTGCACCTAGTCGTTTGTATTTTATTGTACATACATGCTCATCATTTATATTGGTATTAATTAGATTATGTAGTAACTTGCATGTATATCTTATTTTACTCTTGTAGGGCACAAGCAGCATGGGTGCGGGGCAGTGTGATTTAGGATCTGGTAGTGCAGTTGGAGACAAGGGAAAGGTGATTGAATGAAAATATGATTGAATGAATAGTTTAAATAACTTATAGTGATTATACATGTCTAGACATAGATTGATAGTTTCATATACTTGTTGTGTATATATACAGAGAATTCTTGGCTTCACATCCTTGATGACTACACCCAGTATACCCGAAGAAGAAGAAGAGATGCCTCGAGTAGATGTGTGTTTATTTTATTTTTTGATTAGTAGATATAATTTGTTATTATCAGTGACAATTATATGCTAACTTGTATCAATGTCATGTTTCTGAACATATGTAGGTTGTGTATGAAAATATTCAAAACATACCTCCTCTACTGAAGACATACATCAAGAGTCCTACAAAGCTAAAGAGAAAACGTGGGGATGAGGTAAACATGAATAGTTCAATTATAGTTCATTTTTATGTTAACTTTTTGAATGTGAATTATATAATATAACTAATATTAATTGTGGTTTGTTTTTCTTGTGCAGGATCCTTCAGAGCCGAGCAGTGCAGTGAAGAGGATCGATTTTGATTATCCATCAACAACTTAGGATGTTATAGATAGTTTTGGGATGCTTACATGTCTAGTTGGTATGTATATTTTGTATATGGACATACATTCACGTATTTAGACATATGCATGGTCCTATGCATGATCCTATTTTGCCCCCCACCTCAGTCGAACGCTCAGGGTTTTATTAGGGCAACGATTTTTCTGTTGGCGAAAAAATTGTCAGTCTCACTCAATCTAATGTTGACGCGTGGCCGATTTCTCGTTCTGCTCATCGCGATGATGAACCGTCAGCTTTGACATGTCTAGTTAGAAATTATTACCCTATGAATGCTCCTATTTTTCCCCCCCACTTGATCCAACGCTCGGGGTCATACCCTACCGACATCGTCCCTTGAGTGCCCTAAGTGTTGAAAATTGTCAAACGTTGATGGGCCCTAACTCAGAATCCGTGGCACCTGTGAATGATATGTTTGAATCTACAGGGCCACAAGAGGGGTCCCTACAAATGCCTATCTCAGTTTTTCAAGTTGCCCTACGGTTTTATTAAGGCAGCAATTTTTCTGTTGGCGAAAAAATCGTCAGTCTCACTCAATAGAATGTTGTCGCGTGGCCGATTTCTCATTCTGCTCATCACGATGATGAACTATCGGCTTCAACATGTCCAGTTAGGCATTATTACCCTACACATGCTCCTATTTCCCACCCCCACTCGATCCAACGCTCGGGGTCATACCCTACCAACGTCGTCCCTTGAGTGCCCTAAGTGCTCAAAATTGTCAAACGTTGACAGGCCCTAACTCGGAATCCGTGGCACCTGTGAATGATTTGTTTGAACCTACGGGGCCATGAGAGGGGTCCCTACAAAAGCCTATCTCTATTTTTCAATTTTCCCTACGGTTTTATTAGGGCAGCAATTTTTCTGTTGGTGAAAAAAACGTCAGTCTCATTCAATGGAATGTTGTCGCGTGGCTGATTTCTCGTTCTTCTCGTCGCGATGATGAACCGTTAGCTCTGACATGTATAATTAGGCATTATTACCCTATGCATGCTCCTATTTCCCCCCCACCACTCAATCCAACGCTCGGGGTCATACCCTACCGGCGTCAACCCTTGAGCGCCCTAAGTGCTCAAAATTGTCAAACTTTGACGGGCCCTAACACGGAATTTGTGGCATCTACGAATGATTCGTTTGAACCTACAGGGACACGAGAGGGGTTCCTACAAAGTCCTATCTTGGTTTTTCAATTTTCTCTATGGTTTTATTAGGGCAGCAATTTTTTGGTTGGCAAAAAAATCATCAATCTCACTCAATGGAATGTTGTCACGTGGCCGATTTCTCATTCTGCTCATCGTGATGATGAACTGTCAGCTCCGAGATGTCCAGTTAGCCATTATTACCCTACGCATGCTCCTATTTCACCCCCCCACTCTATCCAACACTTGGGGTCATACCCTATCGACGTCGTCCCTTGAGTGCCCTAAGTGCTCAAAATTGTCAAACTTTGACAGGCCCTAACTCAAAATCCGTGGCACCTGCGAATGATCAGTTTGAACATACAGGGCCACGAGAGGGGTCCCTACAAAATCCTATCTCAGTTTTTCAAGTTTCCCTACAGTTTTATTAGGGCGGTAATTTTTCGGTTGGCAAAAAAATCATCAATCTCACTCAATCGAATGTTGTCACGTGGTTGATTTCTCATTCCACTCATCGCGATGATGAACTGTCTGCTCCAACATGTCTAGTTAGGAATTATTACCCTACGCATGCTCCTATTTTGCCTCCCCACTCAATCCAACACTCGAGGTCATACCCTACCGGCATCGTCCCTTGAGCGCCCTAAGTGTTCAAAATTGTCAAACTTTGACGGGCCCTAACTCAGAATTCGTAGCACCTGCTAATGATCCGTTTGAACCTACGAGGCCGTGAGAGGGGTCCCTACAAAATCCTATCTTGGTTTTTCAAGTTACCCTACGGTTTTATTAGAGCAGCAATTTTTTGGTTGGCAAAAAAATCGTGAGTCTCAATCGATCGAATGTTGTCACGTGGCCGATTTCTCGTTCTGTTCATTGCGATGATGAACTGTTTTCTCTGACATGTCTAGTTAGGCATTATTACCCTACACATGCTCCTATTTTTCCCCGCCACTCGATCCAACGCTCAGGGTCATACCCTACCGACGTCGTCCCTTGAGCGCCCTAAGTGCTCAAAATTATCAAACTTTGACGGGCCCTAACTCAAAATCTATGGCACATGCGAATGATTCGTTTGAACCTACGGGGCTATGAGAGGGGTCCCTACAAAAGCCTATCTCAGTTTTTCAAGTTGCCCTACGGTTTTATTAGGGCAACAATTTTTCAGTTGGCAAAAAAGTAGTTAGTCTCACTCAATCGAATGTTGTCGCATGGCCGATTTCTCATTTTGCTCATTGCAATGATGAACTATCTACTCCGACATGTCCAGTTAGGCATTATTACCCTACGCATGCTCCTATTTTCCCCCCCACTCGATCCAGTGCTCAGGGTCATACCTTACCGACATCGTCCCTTGAGCGTTAAAATTATATATAAACAAGAATTGCATTGTAGACACATAATGATCATGAATATTTCCACGTATTGTATACACATAATTACCATTACACTTGCATGTGACATCCATGAAGGGATATGCAAACATGATTTTTTTTCATTATCAATACAACTACACCAATGTACTCATGTACAGATACATGGACATTACCATCAATATAAGTAAACCAATTTGCTCATGGACATTGTATATCATCATAACAATGTTACATCAATTCACATCCATATACAAATACAACATCCCACTTCATCTACATCAGACATCCTCATATGGTGTCTTGGGACACCATAGGACCCCTTAAGACACCAAATTGTGTCATTAGGGGTCATATTGTGTCCTAATGGGTTGTAAGATACAATATGACCCCTAACGACATGATTTGGTGTCTTAAGGGGTCCTATGGTATCATTAGGGGTCATGTGGTGTCCATAGGGGTCATCTGGTGTCTTGGGACACCATAGGACCCCTTAGAACACAATATGACCCCTTAGGACACAATATGACCCAAAGCAACCCAATATGGTGTCATTAGGGGTCATATGGTGTCCTAAGAGGTCATAAGGGTTCATGATGTCTTAATCTCTCTCTCTCTCTCCCCTAATCTCATAAGGGTTCATGATGTCCTATGATGTCTTAATTTCCATCTCTCTCCCCCTCTCCCCTAATCTCTCTCTCTCCCCTAATCTCCCTCTCTCTCTCCTCTCTCCCCCTCTCTCTCCTCTCTCTCTCTCTCCCCTAATCTCTCTCTATCCCTCTCCCCTAATCTCTCCATCTATCTCTCTCTCCCCTAATCTCTCTCTCTCCCTTCCCCCTCCCCATCTCTCTCCCTCTGTCTCTCTATCTCTGTCTCTGTCTCCCCTAATCTCTCCACTAATCTCTCTCTCCCTCCCTCTCTCTCTCTCTCTGCTAATCTCTTTATCTCTCTCTACCTTCCCTCCCCTCACTCCCTCTAGCTCCCTTCCCCCCTCTCTCTCTCTCTTTGTCTTTGTCTCTCTCTCTCTCTCCCGTAATCTCTCTCTGTCCCTCTCCCCTATTCTCTCTCTCTCTCTCTCTCTCTCTCCTAAGCTCTCTCTATCCCTCCCCCCTCTCCCTCTCCCTCTCCCTAATATCATATACTAATTTATTTATAAATTAATATATTAATATATTAATAAACAAATCTAGTTAGAGAATTTATTGATTAAAATCAGATATTGTGTCCTAAGGGGTCATATTGTGTCTTACGACCTCTTAGGACAACATATTACCCATAATGACACAATTTGTGTCTCTCTCCCTCTGTCCCCCCCCCCCCCTCTCTCTCTCTCTCTAAGGCGACAACGGGAAAATTTTTGGGGACCACAAATTTATATATTAAAATCGGATATATAATCTTCACAGGAGCCCAAATAATCTCTGCAAGCTGAAAAACCTATTACAAGGAGAAGCAAGGAAGCAAATCACAGAAGGAAAGAATACACAGGAAAAATATGCTCCAAAAGATGAGAGCTCAATAATCTCCAAAATGTATTATCAATAATAATCCTTCTTCATACAATGAAAAGAAAGAACTCAACCTTTAATAGGTCAAGAAACCCTAAAAGGGAAGACCTAGGTTTGCACATAATAATTAATTATATGCACCTAAAGTTAGCTTAAGTGTAAAAGAGATAAAGGGAACTTAAATAATTAAACAAATATTGTTTAATTAATCAAGTAAATACCCGAATACTCTAACACCCCCCCTTAAGCTAGACTTAGGGAGAAGCTAAAACCTAGAACAACTACTGAAAGCAATAAAAATGGGTCTTGGCAACAAGGCCTGATCAGGTACCCAAATACAATGAAATCTCTATGAACTGGAGAAATAGAGAAAACCACATGGGAACAAAACTCTACTCCAAAAAGAGATGGAAAAGAACACCATTGAAGCATGAGAACCTGCAAACTCTGTCAAAGAATAAATGCTGATATGAAGAACCTCCACTGAAATAGAACATGACTAGGTAGAGAAGACTGTAATCTGCATGAGTGCCCTCAAATGACACTACTTGAATTAGATGGCAAACAAGGCAAACATTAAACTCGAAGATACAGATGGCATGAGAAACCAAAGCCTGAAGAGCTGATCAATCGAACCACGGAAGCATTAGAACCAATAGGACAAACCTCCCATAATGCTGAAGAGGGAGAGAGACAGGTACACTGAAAAGAATAGCCAATAAGAACTGCATGACAAAGAACTTGGAACATCAAAGGTGCTGAGAAAAGTACATGGTGTCGTGGAAGGAACACTCACTTGACACACATCATGAGGTGAATGTCCTGGAAGGAACACTCATTGGACAAAGGAAGATGGCAAACAATAGGCAAACATCAACCCCCTCATGGCACTTTATCAATAGTGCATGTACAACAAGGCATAAGATGTGCAAGATTCCAAGTAAATAATGCACGATGGCACTTTATCTCAGTGCGTTTGCATAATTACAATGCTACAATGATAAGAAGATTGGAAATAGAAATGAAAACCAAAATAGAGACATCCTACCCAGAGAAGAGATCCCAGGACCTGAAACAACCAAGATATCCACCAAAGTGCTGAAAAGCAAAAAACTGAATCTGGAAATAAAACTCATATGGCTGGAAAGTACACAACACACTCTTTCCAAAAATATAAACTTTTTGAAAAATGGAGGGCGGATGCTTATTCTATGGCTCCCGGAGTGCAAACATGAACTTCTGGCTTTGACAGTAAAAAAAAACTATCAAAAAAGAAAAATCAAAAGTTCAAACCTCTAGATCTAGATAGAGCTCGGAAAGAGCTTTTCGACGATATAAGATTTGTCAAAAAACACCTCCGTATGACCAAGTTACGGTCAAAATAAAAAAAACCCTTTTAGGGCATAAAAAGGGTAAAAAATTATATATATATATTTTTTTTTGATGAAAATTTTCTGACGCATTTGTAGGTACAGTCGTACGGATTTTCGTGCCTAAAAAAATGTGCCAATAAAAAAATCATGCCCCAAATACCCCTATCACCAAAAATAGGCAAATTATATATCAAAATTCATGGAATCAGCCTTCTGAATCCAACTGTGAGGTTCTTTTGGCACCAAAATGTACCAAAAAATCAGCTTCCTCCAGAAATGGCAAAAACAACTGCATAAACCCCCGAATATATAGATCTGAAGAACAAGTCCAAAAATCACCCAGAGGTTCAAGAGTAAAAAAAAAGGTCAAGTTTTATATGACCATAAGGGTTTTCAGGCCTTCTGAGCACGATTGTGAGGTCCGTTTAGGCCCAAAGTGCTCAGAAAAAAGGCCTATCCCTAGATGCATAAAAAAACTTTATGAAACCCTTCTAATGTAAAAATTCTCAAAACAAGAATAGATAGCTGCAGATTTGAAGCTCTGATACCATGTTGGAGTTGAGAAAATAGAACACCACAGGAGCCCAAATAATCTCTGCAAGCTAAAAAACCTATTACAAGGAGAATCAATGAAGCAAATCACAGTAGGAAAGAATACATAGGAAAAATATGCTCCAAAAGATGAGAGCTCAATAATCTCCAAAATGTATTGTCAATAATAATCCTTCTTCATATAATGAAAAAAAAGAACTCAACCTTTAATAGGTCAAGAAACCCTAAAAGGGAAAACATAGGTTTTATACATAATAATTAATTATATGCACCTAAAGTTAGCTTAAGTGTAAAAGAGATAAAGGGAACTTAAATAATCAAACAAATATTGTTTAATTAATCAGGTAAATACCCAAATACTCTAACAAATTTCTCTCTCTCTCTCTCTCTCTCTCTCTCTCTCTCTCTCTCTCTCTCTCTCTCTCTCTCTCTCTCTCTCACTGGCGGCAACGGAAAATTTTTTGGGGACCACAAATTTATATATTAAAATCGGATATCCGATATAATCGGATATATCGAATATTCAATTTTTGTAGTCAAATTTTCAAATTTCAAATTTTGGCTTGGGAATGCTTTGGTATTTGGCTTGGAAGTGACAAGCCTGGAAAGTCAACTGAAAAAACGTGTTTTTCAGTATTCCTTGATTTTCCAGACTTTACACTGGTGGCTGACGACTTTTTTTGTAGCCAAAATTGATAAAACAAAAAGGGTTTTTTAAGAACGTTCCCAGCTTTCCAACAATATAAGGCTTGTCTTATTTCGACTTTAATAAATAATTATTATTTATTTTCTAATTGAATTCTAACAATAGTCCTGATTGATATATTGATTGAAAAATACTCATAACTTTCAAACGGTCTAACATTTTTTGAATCCAAAACATGCGTCACATCCTATGTTTCATCTACTATAGGGAAAAATTAAAAAAAAATTAAATTTCATAAGGTTTTGACCAAGTTAAGGTGGTCAGACGTAGGAGTTTCTGAATTTCTAAAAAGCTATAATAAAAAATTCATAAATAATTATTTACTTTATAAAAATTTTTAAAAAAATACGTGTCACACCTGGACATGAGTCTAATACTTATATTATAAATATTATTAAAAAATATTATGATTTGATTGTGATTAGGGTGGTCAGACATACGTCTACTTCTTATTTTTCTCTTGAAATTTTAGTACCACTACATCGAAATTTGAAATTTTCATCAAATAGGATTTTTTGTTAACAACTAGTAGCTTAGAAACTACATTCAATTTTCTATATATTCTCTTCTTACATATTTGAAAAATAATGTTCACAACTTATTCAGATTTTCATGTCAAGTTGCATAACTCTGATTTTCTGAAATTTCATTGCCACTTAAGGGCCTGTTTTGGCACACCATGATCCTGCACATACCCTTAAGAGTGAGCAAAGCATTGAGAGAGGATTTCGAGCAATTATCTAAAGCACTCAAATCTTTCTTTGGCATTCACTTTCAAGTATTTTTTGAAATGGCATCTAGATCTTTTGCTCCTAATTGTATTGAAAATCCCACCATTGTCGAAGTCAAGGATAGGTTAAGGCCAGTCTTTAAGGAGGTTCCCAAAATTGTCAAAAAGGAAGACTCTGCGGGAGCATTTTCTAGGGTTCCTGACGAAGTAATGTATGTTGAAGATGTGAGGGCATAAATTCACTACACTCTTCAGGATTTGGGCACCGAAGACATCAAAAGCATGTATCAATCAGTGGTACTGGGAGACACCAGAACGATCAAACCAAAATTCAAAGCAATTGAGGATCTAGGGTTAACCGGTATTTTGTAAATACCAGAATTCAAGGATGAGGTGATCAGATACGTTCTGAGTAGGGTTCACAACAAATTTATCTAGATAGACCCTACATGATCATGAAAGAAGCCATTCAAGTTGTCACTGGGTTACCTAGGGTCAGACAAGAACCTCATAAGAAAATTTCCAACACAAAGGTTCAGAAATTCACTGGTTCTACACCTAATAACAGATCAATGAGGATAAGCACAATAACTGACACAAACATAAAGTTTGCAAGCATGATCATAGGATACAAGGTAACTCAATCCAACTGAATGAATTTTGTTGCAAGTTCATGCATTCATGTCATGTATCAGATGCTAAGGAATAATGTGAAGTATGACTTATGTGAATGGATGAGGAGTGAATTAATGCTAAACTGTACTAAGATCAAAGGAACCAAGAAAGGCACATTCAGATATAGAAACTTGATTGTTTGTTCAATGCTTTACTTCCTAAATGAGCTACCCAGTTTAGGAAAGAATAATTGGGTTCATGACAGACCAGTAGGTATGTAGATCAAGGTAGCTATCACCGGTCTTGGTACCAGCAGAGATGAGAAACTCTGGGGGTATTTTAAGACTTTTCAAGAAAACATGAGGAAAAGGGAGAGAATTTCAAAGAACATTGTGGAAAAGTATTCCATTGACATATGTTTCATGGTTAAAATTGATGAAACTCTCATGGAAGTAGTTGAACCCAGCCAAATTTGGATTATTGAGCTTGGATATGAGGTAGATGATAGCATTTTTGAGCTTTATGCAAAGATGTTGTTAGATGCCCCATTAGATGATAAGACAAAACACTTTGGTATAGCAAGAGAGAAAGCTCTTGAAGTAAAAACAAGTTTTAACAGGAAAAGAAGAGAGAAGAAAATAGACAAGATGTTTGCATATGTATAAGATGTGTTGCATAAGATAGACACTCAGTTGGGCTCTAAATCTAAATAGACAGCTAAACCGACAGTTAAAGAAAGTGTATAGTCTGTACCAGCACATACAATTTTTGAGCAAGGCAATATACAAAACACTGGAAACACTATGAATGATACTCCATCGATAGTAACCGATACTGCACCAAGTGGCGAAGCCACCAGTGCAATAGAGGTTGAGATGGACAAGGTAGAATCAACTGAGTCCATACTAGCAGGTAAAATTGATTCCCCGACAAGAGTTTTAGAAATTGACACTTCTCAGGTCGAGAAGTAATCAGTATCTGAGTTAAGTCCAATAGATTTAATGATGATGGCCACTTAGAAATTGCTAAAGGAAGGAACTGTAGACAAAGGGTTAATTGATCAATCAGTCTCTGTACTACATAGAATAATGCCTGACTATCAGATTGAGGATGGATCAAGCCCTTTCGGTAAGCTCAAGACTTTAACAGAGCACATATCAGATAATTATCAATCTTTGAGATAGATTGCAAATCGACAAGCTTTGGACAGTTTCTCTACAGCAAAAAGAGCAGCTTTTGATCAGCTTACAGAAATTGGGAAGAAGAAAATAGAAGATAAGCTTATTCCCATTGAAATTTGTTTAAAACAATGTACTAATATCTAAATAGTATGTTGCAATTTGGGAAATCTTACAGCTAATGTAGATAGCAGATTGAAGGAGTTATATGACAAAATGGCTAATATTGCTAACTCTTTTGATGGACTGACTGCACTAACTACAACTATTGATGGACAAATTTTGTCCTTGGAGAACCAAGTTTTTGCTTTTGAGAAGGAGAAAGATAAAATAATAAGGAGAGCAAGAAATTTAAGAGGATTGGTAAGCCCTAGACTTGATTCATTGGGTGTTCACAAGAGATAATCCATGGATGTGCTGGCAAAACCCACACCAGTAGATACCTAGGAGAAGGAATCACTTTCCCACTTACTCAATGGACTTGCATCGGTATCTGATACTTTCAAATCAAGTCGGGACACGTATCTTTAGTTGCTACAAAAGGCATACCCAGAAATCTTGAAGATGACTAAGCTCGAGTGACACCAATAGTATTCTTTTATTCTTTCACCGGTCTTTGGCATTAATTTCAAAGGGGGAGTATGTACATATGTGAAAAATATCAAAGAAAATATTATCAGATGGAGTATATGGAGTGTATTGCTCAGGGGGAGCACATCGGTAGTGAATCCATTTTTCACATGAGTGTTGCCATCAATGCCAAAGGGGGAGATTGTTGGCAATTGACACTCATTGGATTCATTTTGTTGTCATTGATGGCAACAAGATCTGATGGAAATCACAAACCGGCACTAGGAGGCGTGTATCGACAGATACCGACATTGGAAGCATTCAGGTCTACACCGATACCGACACTGCCATCAATACTTCAAGGAAGCCGACATCAAGGAAGATTTATTTAGTAAATCATTTTGTAATTATTGTCGAGGCTGACATTGAATATCTTTTGTAAATGCATTGTAAGCCGACATAAGGCATATCATTTGTAATAGGTATATAGGGTAGTCTACTAGGTTATTTTTGTAAGCGAGACATATGATATGTGTGGATATAGGAGAATATACCAGAACTGTATAATGCAAAATATATGTATGGAGATCATTTTTATATGAGAACATTATATCATGAAATGATCTATAGATAGCTTGGAAAGCATTCTTAGAGGAGAAGTAATACCGATAATAGATCAAGTTTGTAAACCGGTACAAAGCAGAACCAGAACCGAAACTCTATCTGGCATAGTAGATACATTCCTGAGTTTATTTTCATTAATTTACTTTGGCACAAAGCTTGTAGTTAGTGAGGCTCTTTAGTGATGAGCAGTAGGCTCTAGGCAGTATGCCTTCCTGTAAGTGTAGGCCCCTATTATATGTAATATCTTTTCATATGGCTAGTGAACTGATATTTTGGGTCACAAATCCCACCATGGTTTTTCCTCATTGAGGTTTTCCATGTATAAATTATGTGTGTTATGGTGTTCATTTATGTGGATGGTTTATTTGCTTCTTGTTATATGCTTATTTGTTTACCGGTACATACATGCATGGTTTAGAAAGTTAAAAACTATTCATTCTAGCAAGACACTGTGTTGGTGCCCAAAACCGCAGATTCGAAAACCCAAAGACTTGCCAACTCCTTAGAAAATCCAATTAGCCTTGGCCAACAAACAGGGATGGTCAAAGACCAAATCCCTCCGCACTTCAGGCTCCACAAGACCTAGGCAGGTGTACCCTTCCCTCTCAAGCACAAAAGAGTTATTTAAATGTGGATTAAGCCTCTAAGCAAGTTTACACAACTGGCAAATTAGTGTTCTGCAACTATGCTATATCATGTGCTTTAGTTGAATACTTTGAAAACTAAAAAACTGAATATCAATAAAAGTGTATGTTAAAGATATTGTATATTGAAAATGAAATGCTTTCAAGACTTGAATGAAATCTTCAAGGATTAGTTCAAATAGGATATGGAAGAATGTTTCCCTGTAAGGATCTTATGCATACAAATCAAAATCTCAGAAATAAATAACAGACCAGTGCCTCTATCTAGGAATATGCACGATACTTTGTGGACAAATAATTCAATTAAACTCTTGAGACAGTTTTTAGGCAACTTGTAACACAAGACTATCAATACAGAGGTTCCATTAAGTGCTATAAGAACATGAAGAAGCCAATCTTATATTCAATTATAATAGCTTGTGGTGGCATAGTGTATTAAACCCTTTATTAGATTTATCAAGAGGACAAAATGAAATTCATCAACACAAAAGTATACACGAATTCTGGAATTGAAACAACGAATCTTGTATATTAATTTCTGGAGAATGAATGCATACAATAGCTACACTTACAGATACTCCATTACACAACAATTGCTTAAAATGATACTTCCATTCCTACAGACTTCTCCAATATAGACATCCCATAGCCCTTACTAGTAGCCCGACAGATTGTGAATTGTTCTGGATCCCTTTTCTTAATTGAAAAAGACTCCCTATAAATACCTAATCCAAAAGACATATGTGAAAGGACACACCCTTTCGCATACAGGAGGGAGTTACAGACAATTGTTTTTCCAAAGGACACACCCTTTGGTTTACAAAGATAATTACATTTGAATCCCTAAAATACACACTAAATAAAGCTTCAATAATATATCCTTTATCCTCCGCTTTGATAATACTTCCTGTAAATATTCAATATCTCCTGCACATAAAATAAACCAATCAAATCCCTTATTAATTAAAGATTAAATATATTCCACTTTAGATTAGGCAATAATCATTTTACCCTATGTAAAATACTTATTTACAACAATTCACTTAAATCAAAGTATTAAACACTTGTAAATATTTATTCCAATAATAGTTTTTATTAAATAACATAAGGTAAAAGATTTTGTATAGTAAGTAAAAGAAAATACTTCCCTTCCCATAATGTTACAATACTTTCTCACCTTTTGGTAATCTTTAATTTGGGTTAGAAATATTATATCATATAAAGTAACCTTTGCAAAAACCAATCAAGCATTAAATGACTCACCTTAATGAATATGTTCAAATTATTTACCTAGGGTGAAAATAATATGTATATGGAAGGATCACTTAAATAAAGAAATGCTTTTCATCATTTTACTTATGGTAAAAGTACATTTTCTCCAAAATAATAATAATCATTCTTTTGATCTTTCATAAAATCAACCCTAATATATACATGTTCCATTTTATTCACTTAGGGTGAAAAATATAAATGATCAAATGATAATATCAAAATGCGAAAATTTATTAGGTTGTCAAATTAAAGAATTAACCATGGTAAAAGAACTTATAAAATATAACTTTCTTTGTGATAAAATATGTCCCTTTATAACCTCTCAAAAGGTAATTTCAAAAGATAATATTGAAAACTATTATTATCCTATCAAATATTGTAAACAAGATTTCTTTTGCCAAGGTGCTTTTGAAAATCATCAAATTATAATATCAAAACATTAAATTAAATTTCTTGAGTAAGGGATACTTCCTGTTAATATGCACCCAAGAAATATGCACAAAACATAAAAAAAATCAACTAACTTGATAGGTCATATGTTCCAATTTCATAGGGATATATTTAATAAAATCATTGATAATATTTTCCCCATGCAGATAAAAATATTTTCCCCCTAAAGAGACATATGATCTTTGCACACAATTAGGGTAAAATATTTCTAATAAAATATGATATTAACATAAAACTCCAAAAGTAAATGGAAACTTCTTGAGTAAACATTCAAATAAGGATATTAAAGATTTGAGAGTGTTTTTACTTTCACTTGAATAATTTCCAAAGTAACAAAGAATTTGCCATAATAACCTCTTGAAATTAATTTTACCTTTAAAATAATAAATCAAAAGAAAATGATTAAAACATACCTACCTCCGCTTGATAAAAATACATTACCTTGGCAAATATTCCAGAATAGATTTTCATCTTGAAGGCAAACTCAATTTGGTTGGAAATAATTTAGCACATGGGATGCATACTTGCAACAAACCAATCAAACCATTAACTACATGATAAGATGGTTTACCCTAATATAAATTATTCAATTTATTAACTCTAGGGCGAATAATATGCATATGAAAAGATTAAAAATCCATAATGCTTTTTATTATCTCCACTTGTGATTTGAAACATTTCACAACTTTTTAACATATTTTTCAAAATAAGATCCATTTATATGAAATAACATTTTACCCTTATATGTATTTTACCAATGTTTTAGGGTAAAAATAATTTATTTAAATCACATATTTCAAAATGTATTTCCACATTTCAAGATTACTTTAATAAATTAAAATCTTGTGGGAATATTTGCAAATTATTATCCATGGTAATTTACCCTAATAAAATTTCAAGTAATACAATAGAGCAATTGGTAAAAGGGGAGGGTAGGTATGGGTAGTTAGGAAGGTCGAGTTGAGAGGTTGAGTGTTCAACTCCCTCTCCCTGCCCTTTTGTAAAAATATATTTTATTTTTAAACGTTTATATGCAAAATATAATCACAATACAAAAAATATTCTTGGGTAAGATATACTCCCTGTAGAATAATTTTCTGATTGTCCAACCTGAGCAATCCGGTTATCAATTACCAAGTTTTTGTGTGTAATTTTAGGTTCCACCACATTGATTCACCCCCCCCTCTCAGTGTTCTCAAATCCCAACACTTTCATCTTTGGATAATGTGGAAAGCCTCAACAATTGCTATATTAGACTAATTGGAGAGAAATTCAAAGATTATATTGCTTAGGATAGGGGTTCTCCTTCTTGGATTAACATTAAAGGCCTACAAGCTTGTTACCAATAAACATATTTATAGTAGATGGCAGCCTAAGTGGGACAATAGGATCAGGCATATCTTATCTACCTTGGGGGAATGTTCTTTGTTTTATTAGAACATACAAGATGATCTAGTTTGGAGGCCTACCCCATCTGATGATTTCTTTGTTAGATCGGCCTATCTCCTGTTAGATTCATCTCCCAATTGTTTGTGCCAGTTTGATTGGAAGGAGGTTTGGATTCCTAATCTCATTCCCAAGATCAATAGTTTTTGGTGGATTGCAGCTCACAACAAAGTTCTCATGGTGGATAACTTGAACAAAAAAGGGTTTCAATTTATTAACAAGTGCTCTCTATGCTACAAAGAAAGTGAAAGTATCGATCACCTATTCCTTTTTTGCCCCTTTGCCCTTGTGGTTTGGTCTCAAGTTATGCCTCTCACCTTGTTTGATTGGGTCTTCCCTACTTCCCTCTTGCAATTCATTGATTCTTGGAAACTCTAACCATTAAAAAATGTTGTAATAATAGAACTATAGAAACAAATTCCTCCTATGATCACTTGGGGTCTTTGGAAGGAGCACACCAACAAAAATTTTAGAGAGATGTCTATGTTGGCAAATGCACACTCCAATGAGAAACTGTAAGTGATTGAAGATATTATCATTGATGGCAACCTTACACCGACACCGATAGACTCTACACTGGCACCAAAAAGATTGATTATCGACACCATGGCCGACAGGAATTTTGTTTAAATGTATTTTGTATTTAATTGTAAAATCTTTTTGTAAGCCGACATGGCGGATTGTAATACGACTCATAGAAGTATGAGATCTTGTAGATCATTTAGAAGAAGTATGTATGGAAGGATCATTGCAGACCTAATATGTGAATTGTAAGGCATATTTTGGATAAGGGTTTATGATTATTGCAGAGCTTAAACTGGTACTGAATATGGCATAGTAGATGTTGATTTGAAGCAGTACATGACATTGGATTTGTATAATCCATTTTTGTAAGTCAGTGAGACTTCTTTTGTAACTGAGCAGTGAGCTCTAGGCACTTGGCCTTCCTGCATGTGCAGGCCCCTATTGTAACAGTAATATTCTTTTATTGGCTAGTAAGCGAATATTGTGGGTCACAAATCCCACCGAGGTTTTTCCCACATCGGGTTTCCTCGTTAAAAATATTGTGTTATGGTGTGTCTTTCATGTTGTGGTTGTTATTCTTATTTACTACATTAATTATGGTTTACTGGTACACAGTTTTGAATTGCTTTTCATATTATAAGTTAAGAAAATTCTATCACCGGTCAGATACTGATTCACTCCCCCCCCCCCCCCCGCTCTTAGTATCTTTGGGAATCCTAACAATCTAAGCCCAACAAAGAGGTCTTCATGACCCTTAAGCATCAAATAATTGAAAAATCTCAATGTTGTCTCC
The DNA here is from genome assembly GCF_030272615.1 of Cryptomeria japonica. NCBI lineage: Eukaryota > Viridiplantae > Streptophyta > Pinopsida > Cupressales > Cupressaceae > Cryptomeria > Cryptomeria japonica. Next base: position 57,863,100 of record NC_081412.1, read on the forward strand.
TTTGGGCCCTTCAAAGATATGCCTACTCTATAGAAATTGAACTTAAATAAATTTGGGGTCTTACTCAAAATATGACCAATATTAACTAGAACAAGAAGTTAAATGGAATGAGAACACAATGGAGACCCCTTGAACAAGATTGGATAAAATGTAATTTCGATGAGTGCTCCAAGGGTAACCTTGGACAAGATGGTGCGGGTGTTATTCTCAGAGACCATAAAGGGAGACTTATTGAATGCACTACTATGTACTTAGGAATAAAATCTAACAACTTTGTTGAAGCCACTATTGCTTGGAAGGGTATAATGCTTTTTAAAGATTTGGCTTTTAGAAAGATTGTTATTGAAGGAGATTCAAAGTTGATAGTAGACATCTTAAAAGAAGAAATTATAGGCCTATGGGAGATCAAATCCCTAATGAGGGAAATTCTTGCAAATTCTTAAGGAGTTTTCACAATTCAAATTTCAGCATATATTTTGAGAAGGAAACCAGGTTGCTGACTATATTGCAAATGAGGGTCTTAAGATTCAAATCAGGAGCCATTGGAGGAAAGAATCAATCCCACCAAATATACATAAAATAATTTCAAATGAAGTGGGGTCAACATGAGGAAAACTAGGATATGCAAGCGTTGGAGGAAGACGAGAATGCTTTTAGACTATTTTTTTTTTAAAGAAAAATCTTGATATAGCTAGTAAATTGTTAATTGTTGTTAGTACTCTATTTACTGATTTTATTGTTGTTGTTGCTTAAATTGTTTGGTCTATTTAGCTGGGTTTTTTTGTTGAATTCTTCTGTGGTGATTTGGTGGGTCTTAGTGTTGGGGGGCCCTCATTGATTTTGTTGTGTTTGGTTTTTCTCATTTTGTAAGAGATCGGGGCCCTCTCCTTGCTTATCTAATAAAAATTATATTATTAAAATATATTTTTTTAAATATGTACTTTTCACTCTATAATAAAAATACTTAGATTAAATCGAAACATAATGCTAATAGATCAAAACTCACATACGGGGTCCAATAGTCGTTATAGCAATTGTACTTATAATATCCAATCTTACCACAAATTTATACTATATATTATAAATAAATAGTCCACATGTAAATTAAAAAAACAAAAACAAATGTTGATCAAAATAAACCTATAGTTGAACACATAAGAACCTGTAAATGTTATATAAAAAGTACAAATATACATTCATTAACAAGTGAAATAAATATTTACATAACTATCCACTATAAGTGTGTCATTTAAAAAATAAGATGCTCATTTAATAAAATAAGATACTTGCTTAAGCAAGTATTGTTGTCATAGTGAAAAAATAGTATTCCTATGTGTACAACTATTGGGGTAGCAATGTATATTCATTGGAGTATTTCATATTAATAATTTGTCCCATCATAAATATAAAAGGTGAGGACCAAAAATACCTTGTATTTTTCCATGAAATGAGAAGGATTTTCAACAAGTTTTAGTGTTCGACTATTGGTCTATTTGTGTTGAATATAAGTTGTATTTTATATAATAAATGAGTTCTTTCTATAACAACAATTTATTTTTTTGTTCAACTATTGATCCATTTATGTTGGATTTACAAGTTAGAGATAACAAATATTTATGGTTACTAATATGTATTTGGTCCATTTATTTTGCATATAAGTTATACTCTAAATAAAAATATGATATTTTACTAACAAGAAATGATATTTATTTTTTCAATTACTAGGCATTTTTAGATTAAGTTTTGGTTGAATATTTAAAATGTCATTTTTTGGACACTTTACAGTAGAAGTGTTATTTTGACGAGATGCATGATTAGTCATGCCTTTAAACATTATTTGTAGATAGTTAAGTGTCCATTTTACATTTCTAAAAAAAATCAAAGATCTTACGATATTCCATGTGACAACTACATATTAATGAATTTAGCCCCTACTGCCGGTTACTTTCTTTTTATTGATGGACGATTTATTAGTAACTCAAACCCATGCCTTTCAGCTTCCGCCTCAATTAAGGCCATCCATAAGTACAATGGTTAATTTTTTTATTTTTTTTTAAGAAAACGCCTAAGGAGGCCTCTATATTCCCTTGCGCTCTCCAGACATTCAAATCTTTGGCGTTGTGATAAAAGCAGAAACCAGATATTTCATTGCACCCCATTAACTCAAAATGCCAGGGAATCGGAATTCGAGGTGTGTTATTGCATTAACGAGGATAGATTTAGCTAAAATAAAATCTGCTAGAAATCATTCCACCTGCTTACAAAAATATAATAGAATTTCTTAATCTGTAATCAATCGTGCGAAAGAGCTTGGGGATTGAATGTGATTGTGACAACGGGGAGCACTGCGATCGAATAGTTGCTTTATATAGAGGAAATTCAAAGCCGTTCAAAGAACGTGTGCTGTAGTTCATTCACCGTCGTAGAAGACCCATTGCTCATATGGATTACGAAATTGTCGAGGTGAGTCCTGAGCAACTAAGGTTCACTCAGGATTCCATTGCAGATCATTTTAAGCTTGACAGTGGAAGGGAATGTCGTTTAGAGGATGCTTTATGTGACCTTGGTTTAGGTCAACTCGATGCGAGCGATTTTCCACTGATAGCGGTGGCTAGTGATGAGGATGGTGTACTATGGTCGAATGACAACAGACGACTGTGGCTCTTTAGAAAAGCCCGTGTTTCCGAAATAGAAGTGAAATACTATGACAGACCACTATTCAGAGCACCTCCAGAGCCCCATTTGAGAGAGCTAATGGCCAGGAAAGATTACTTTCCAAGAGTAAGATGGCGTGATGGGTGTAAGCCAAACATAAGAATGCTAAGGAGCCCACCTTTACCATTTAAGGTGGAGCAAGAAAGTGAAAAGACAATGCCTTATTCCTCTGCGAGTGAGAAGCGGTACGAGGCTGTAAAATATGTTGATCCCCATTCAAGAAAGATAATGGCAGGGGAAGATTACTTTCCAAGATCAAGAATGCTAGATTTCCCACCTTTACCATCTAAGGTGGAGCAAGAAAGTGTAAAGGCAACGCCTTATTCCTCTGCGAGTGAGAAGCAGCACGAGGCTGTAAAATACGCTGAGCCCCATTCAAGAGGGGCATTGGCTGGGGGAGATTACTTTTCAAGAATAAGAACCCTAAAAAATCCACCTAAGGTAGAGCAAGAAAGTGAAAAAGCGACGCTCAAGGCTGTTGCGTTCCTTCCCTCAGGTGGAGAAAAGATTATTTCATCTAGTCGAGAGGTGGAGGTGCAGCAAGTGAGACAGCCTACTTGGCCACCACCTTCCTCTACCAATTCCTCAGAAACACCCTGCGAAGATGTAACCATAAGTGTAGCTGAGGGCATGAAAATATTGCGTATGTGGAAAATTTTCGGAGGTGCAAGTAATTGAAAGAGAGCAATCAAAAGGATTACTTTGCTTTTTGTAAGTATGACGCTTTTGCATTGTTATTAGGTGATGGGAATGCAACTTTTGGAGTTTGTATATTTTTTAGTTACAATTAGCTTCTTATAGACCTTGATATTAATTTATTCACAACCATGAATAAACCCATATAAAAGCTTGACAAAGAAATGGATTAACTATAAAGAAGAATATGGGTTATTAAATTTAGTGAGATTTTTATGTCTTTTTCTTAAGTAATTGTCAATTTCAAAAACCATTATCAATTTCCACCTCTGCTTGTTCATAGAATGTAGAGGCTGTCTATTGGCATTTGATAACTAACAGAACCAATTTGTGCATTTTAGAGTATGTCAGGATTTACATTCGGAGAACACCCTGGCTTTGAAACATTCCAATGAAGCTCCAGAGAGAACTGGAAATCTTTCAGAAAGTAGAATGATATTTTGTGTAGATTACTCTGATGCTTTATGTCTCCTGGAAGCTATCGACTATATTTCATTCTGTAGCTAAGGCAATTATCCGTAACATTTTGGGTATTTTCTTCACTCCATTCAGCCAATGTTATTTTGTATTGTATTGTAGCTCAATACTTGAGCACAAATCAAGACTCAAATACAAGACTGCTAATATATATTTCATATCATGAAAGTTTCAATATATTTTTAGATGCACCGGCTTAAATTCTAAGCACAAGTTATCTCACATGTATCAATTCCATGGTCTGCGCTTTTAGCTCTTTACAATTCTTTTCACACTTTCTAAATGACTCTTAGCAATTCCTTCTGCGCCTTGCAATTAACATTATTTTGCTCAAGTTCTTTGTTCAAATGGTTCATGTATGCTTAACTAAAAACTTTTTTGGCAAATGTATTTTCTTTGTACACTAAGCGTAGAATAGTTTCTCAGGCTCGTATATCTGATTAGGAACAGTATGCTATTTTTTTATGAAAACTATGGGGAGAAAAGTGCTACCCCCTTTAAAGGTGAGATTTTGAGTTTCCACATCTTTTTAGTTCTAAAGCTTTGGTTGGATAGCACAGGGTTTGGTTGGTAAGTTCATTTGATTCTCCTCGGTCCTAGTAAACTTGCATGTTTTGCATGCCTTCATATGCTATGATATGTGTTACTTGAATTATATTTATCGTTTGGTTGTCTACTTGATATGGCCTAACATGGCATGTTTTCACTTGATTTTTTATTGTTCTTGATGTTGTGTGTTATTTATCTTGTTTGTATGATTATTTTGATAAAGATTATTTGAGTCTATTTTGTGAATATTATGAATAGTATTTCAACTTTCGATCTTTTATTCACTAGACATGATGATTATCAATATTTGAATATATGAAAAAAGTTTTGAGATTTCATTTTATCCTTGAAAAAGTTGAAATGATTATACATATCTTTAGATGAAGTATATATTTTATTAGATGTGTTGGTAACAATTAATTAAAATATAATTATCATTGTTATACTATTTAACATATTTTAATATAAATAAATGTTAAAAACTTCCATATAACAGTCCTTTACTAGTCATTTACTCCCTTCAGAGAAACATGATATCCTTCACAAGACATTAAGCTAGTTAAAAAGACCTCTAAAGAAATTGTGTCTATCACAACACTTGGTGTCAAAAGAAAGTTTGAATACAAAAGGGATGGCAATAAGTTAAATTTATAATTTGTCATTATTGTTTAGTTTAAATATAATAACTCGATTTACATAGGAAAACTTTCATTGTCTCATGAATTGTCCTTTATGGCTCCTTTTTTTTTTGAAAGTTTATGTATGGATAAAGATTATCAAAAGGACTAGTTAATGTCATGACATCATCATAGAGGGCCCACACATATGTGTATGTAGGAATCTTAATTAAAATGAAAAATTATTGAATGCTATTTTTCTTATTTAAAGATTGTTCTATCTCCTAAAATAGAAAATTGAAGCCTATTTTGTACACCTAATACTATGTGCTTGAACCTGAAATGCATGGGAGAGTGATTAGGGACCTGCATTATCTATGTTTAATGTATTTGGAATATAAATTTTATAATGATTTTTGTTGAGGGAATAGGAAGCTTTTATTTGAATTTAGTGATAGTATTATTCATGGCATGCCATTCAAATATAACAATGATTTTATTTTTGCACACTACTATCAAGTAGTTTTATTAGTCAAAAGACAAATTGAGCGATTATCATAAAAATATTAGAGTTTCATGTCAATTTTCTTCCAAAAGTTGAATTGGGGTAGTTTTAAATCAAACCTAGGGTTTACGATAAAATGGAGGTTTTTTATTGATTCTAATCAATGTAATTATTTGAAACCTTAGTTTTTTCAATTTAGGTCTACTATTTGTTCAAATTTGTAATAGTATTCTCATGTCTTCTAGTAGGACACTTGAGGCCATGGGTTTCTAACAGTCCTTTCAAGATATTAGTCACCTGAGAAAGCATTAATAGATCACATCAGAAGAATGGGGTCATAATATGAAGGAAATTGTTTAACAAAACATCATGAATTTGTTATAAGAATACAAAGATTTGAGCTATAGTGGTGAATTCCTTTGTTTGGATTTTTAAGACACCTAGTAGTTATGATTATCTTATAAAAGGATTATTATATAGTTTAAGAGGAATGAGAAATACTATAAGTTGAAGTATGGATATAAAGGGGATGAGTTCATCACTATTTCCACATGGCCATGCTAATCAACACTAAGGTGATTTTTATGGAAAACCTTATAGGAATATTAGACTTAAGACAACGGTTATTAATGTTTCAAGGACTATTATCAAAATTAATATGTCCCAAAGATAATACCAATAAAGATAATTACATGTCAAGGTCACAATTTACTAGGTGAATGGATAAAAAATCTTGTATAAGATTTTCATGAGGCCCATGACTATGAAAGTCATACTAGACTACCATTATATCATATGAAGATTATTTCTAAGGGGATCTTCATGGAATTTTTAAAAAAAAACTTTACAAAAGATTCTAAGAGGAAAAAAAAATTGGTTGAGAAATCATATACAACAAAGTAAGATCTTTCAAGAGCTTTAGAACTATCATTTTCAAGAGGATAGTAATACTCAACTAAGACTATCATAAAGGTTTATCATTTTTTACTTCAAAAATATTTGATCTTTTATTATGAAAACCAATAGGATAAAGATATATTATCATTGTAATAAATCCCAAGATGAATCATCTAGTGAGAAATGTGATTATATTTTAAAAAATCTTTCATTTGAATGTTGGTGAGAAAAGTTGTTTGATTGCTCAGATAGATGAAAGTTGGTTGTGGCATAGAAGGATGTGTCATGTTAATTTTGACTGCATGATTAAAATAAGTTCTACTCAAGCTATTAGAGATTTGCCTAAGATTGTGAAACCTTCTAAACCGGTATGTAAAGAATGTCAGTTGGGAAAGAAAACAATAATTTCATTCAAGAGTGAATAGTATACATCTAATGGATTATTAGATCTTGTGCATGCTGATTTGTGTGGCCCTACAAGAGTGAGAAATGTGTAGGGTGACGGATATTTCATGTTGTTGATTGATGACTATTCTTGAATGATGTGGGTTACTTTACGAAGGGAGAAATCAGAAGCACTAGAGAAATTCAAGATATTTAAAGCTAAGGTGAAGACAAAGACATGATTGAAGCTAAAATGTTTGAGATCTGACAAAGGGGGAGAATTCGCATTTAGTGAGTTTGATTCATTTTGTGAAAAACATGGAATTAGAAGATGGTTATCTACTCCTAGAACCCCTCAGTAGGATGGAGTTATTGAAAGGAAAAACTAAACTATTTTGGATGCTACTAGGACTATGTTGATTGAAGAGAATATTCAAAGACCTTTTGGAGAGAAGTTGTTAGCACTGTTGTGTACACATTCAACCGAGTGCATATGAAAGGTGATTCCAGTAAGACTCCTTATGAGTTATGGTTTGATCATGTTCCTATAATTATATATTTCAAAAAAATTGGAAGCAAATGTTATATCAAAAGAGATGAGGATATAGGAAAGTTCGATGCAAGATGTGATGAAGGAATTTTCTTGTATTATTCTACTAAGAGCAAGGCCTACCAGTGTTACAATGAGAGGTTGAAAAATATAGTGGAAAGTGCAAATGTGAAGGTTTATGAATGTCATGGAAAACAGACCAGAGCATGTGGATATGAGTTTGATGGTCGGGATTTTATTTCAAATCAAGTGCGTATTGCTCAGAGCCTAACGCAGAATGATCTGGTAGAGACAGTTAATCCAGATATTGTTTATGTCGGTGAAGCAATTCAAAAACCTAAGAATCGGAAGACTCTGAGGTATGTGAGATTAAATCATTCAAAAAATCAAATTATTGGTGATAAAAATAAAGGTGTGATGACTAGGAGAAGGATTGCTACTGAAGAGATATGTTTGATTTCCAAGATTGAACCTAAAGATGTTGTTGAAGCTTGTAAAGATGAGAATTGGATAAAAGCTATGGAAGAAGAGTTAAATCAGATTGAGAAGAACAATACATGGGAACTTGTTCCGAGACCAAAAGACAAGAATGTGATTGGTACAAAATGGGTACTCAAAAATAAATGGAATGAAGTTGACCTGAAGTGGTTAGAAACAAAACAAGATTGGTATGTAAAGGATGCTCACAGATGGAAGGAATTGATTATGAGGAGACTTTTGCTCTTGTAGCTAGAATTGAAGCTGTTAGATTACTTCTTGCATATGCTTCTTATAAGAATTTCAAGGAATATCAGATGGATGTGAAGTCGGCCTTTTTGGGTGGTGATTTGGAAGAGGAAGTCTACATTGAGCATCTAGATGGGTTTTCATTATCAAATGAAGGAGACATGGTATGCAGATTGAAGAAAGCACTATATGGACTTAAACAAGCCCCTAGAGCTTGGTATGCTAGATTGGATAGGTATTTGATGAAGTTGGGATTCTGTAAAGGTACTGCTAATAGTAATTTATACCTTAAGGTTGATAATAATAACATTTTGATTGTTGAAGTTTTTGTTGATGATATTATTTTTGAAGGAGATGATGATTTGAGTATGAGGTTTGTTGATGATATGCAAAAAGAATTTGAGATGTCTATGATAGGTGAGATGAAATTCTTCCTAGGAATTCAGATTACACAAACTGTTAAAGGCATTTTCATTTCTCAATCTAAGTATGTGAAAGAATTGTTGAAGAAGTTTGGGTTAGATAACTCCAAACCTATTCGAACTCCTATGGTGTCTAGATGCAAGTTTTCTAAGCATGATGAATCTCTGAAAGTTAATCAAACCTTGTATAGATCTATGGTTGGTGGACTGTTATACTTGACTTAGACTAGACCAGATATTATGCATGTTGTTTGTCTTTGTGCAATATTTCAAGTTGATCCTAAATAAAGTCATGTTACTACTATGAAGAGGATTTTTAGATACTTGAAGGGGACAGTTGACAATGGTTTGTGGTATCCGAAGAATGATGATACCGATGTTGATTGAGCAGATGATTTTGATGACCAGAAGAGTACCTCCAGTGGTACATTATTTTGGGGAAAGAAGTTGGTTTATTGGGAAAGTAAGAATCAATATACTATTTATATATCTACTACAGAACCTGAATACATTGTTGCCGCTAGCAACTGTACTCAAACTTTGTTTGGATGAAGTAGATGCTAAAGGATATTAAAGTTGTTTATGATGATCCTACTGTTATATATTGCATATGTTTCCATCAATGCCAAATGGAGAGATTTTTGGATATTGTTGCTACTAGGATATGTTGTTGTCATTGATGTCAACATATTCTTGTGTTCTTGTGTTCCAGTATTACAGAGAGTTGGTTTGGTTGTTTTAGTTGGTATGTTGCAGATGTGTTGGTGTGGATTTGTGATATCAGTAATGAAGTATCTCTATTTGTTTCAGTGTTGGTTTCATGACGATATGTGGTGATTTGATCAAGCTATGGATTTCGGTACGAGGATTGGTTTTTCAGTGTTCAGTGTTGTAGTGTTCTAGTCTTTGATATGTTGTGTTTTAGAATGATTATATCTTTAGTTGCAGTTTTGGTAGAGTGTTTGAGATATTCATGTGTATCTTCAATTCAGATGGTTTATGATTTGGTGCTCTGCAAGTTATCCTTTTAGTCCCAGTTGCTATTGTTGAGTATATTTGAGTATCAGTGTATTGATCGATGATGATTTGATTAAGTGGTGTTGGTGCAACTATTTTGGATTATTCTAACATGCTTTTTAGTGTTTCCTAATCATGTCTTATTTGTTTTCCTAGTCCACATTGATCATTATGTGCATTATTGAGGATCTTATGGGTCCGGTGATGTTCTTTGTGTGACATTTTTGGTGGTGTAGCATGTTGCGGATGATCTTGGCAAGATTTCTGGTGGTGTTGCGTGTTTTTGGATTTGATTTGGGTCCATGCTCTATTTTCATGTCATTGTATTGGTTCGGTGGTTGATCTATGTATTGTGTGATGTAATTTTGTAATTACGTCTTAAGGGTTGAGCCAACCTTGTAGTCAAGGTTGATTATTTGTTTAAATAGGTGTCATATTTATGTAATTTATAGATGGTTGTTGTATCTGCATTATCAAAGAGTGATGTATGTATGAACAAGTGAATTAATCTTTTGGTGAGAAGTGTAGAGCAGAGAGTGTTATACAACAGACAAATGTGCTTAACTAGAACTGTCATAAGGCAATTGGAGATGCTATTTCTTTAGTTCATTTAATCCAGATTGTTATCTGATATTTGTAAGGGAGTGGGCCATTCTCAGGGTTGTAGCACTTCCTGTTTTGAGCAGTGAGCTCTAGGTAGTGCGTTTGAATGCATGTTCATTCCCCATTGTAATATTTCACATACTGCTATCGAGTATCATTTTATTGTGGGTAGGTTACCACATGGTTTTTCCCTTAACTGTGTTTTCCACATCAAAATCTTAGTGTTATGTGTGTTATTGCTATTGTGCTTATCTTTGTTCTTGTTTTGATTGATCAAATATGAAGTTGTGCTTAAATTGTTAGATTCGATGAAAACTGATTCACACCCCCCCCCGGCCTCTCAGTTTTCCTTCATTTTTGTTGCCAACAGGGTTATTATCTTCTATTTTGGTATTTTATTTTATTTTGGAAGGTGTGTAGATTCATCTTGAATTTTTAGTTAAGTTGAGTCATGCTAAAACAACCATCAACAACTCCATTGCATGAAAAGCCCACAATGGTATTCATAAATATTACTAGATTGAATTCTCAAAAATGAAAGAGAAAAATGTGATATATGAGGTAAAGTTAAAAATAATAATCTCGTGGATTCCTAGGATGAATTCAAATCATACATATAGATTCATGATTAATAATTGATCTTACACCCATGAAGTTATCCTCAAATAGGGGAGATATTGAGCGTATAATTTTAGATGGTTACACTAATTCCAAGGTTTAATATTACACACAATCTACATCTTTATGCCTTTGGAATCACTTTAGTTATTAAGCTAAGTATCCCTATCCGCTTTATTTAATTTTTAAGATACATAAAAAATTAAATTTTAATCTTTTATCAATCTAAATTAATTACATTTCTTTGCTTGTATTTATATAGTTATCTTGAATCGCCTCTTGAAGATAATTCATATTTATTTTTAATTTTGTGAACCCATCTAATCCTACATATCTACCCTTTATTTTATTCATTATTGTGTTTTCTTAATTTATGACATTCAAATTGGTTAGTATGTTTTATTTTGATATCATTTTAGCCACAATATTGATGTAGGATCCTTCCAAGCAATGCTTATGAAAATGACATCCTAACCCAACACATACAAACTAAGATCTCAAATTTTCATTACATAACACTATAACATGATTAGGTTTAGCTACAATCCTTATAGAAGAGTTTAATAGTTTGATTTTGACCCTTTTTTGCAATAGAATTAAGATTTTGAAGTGTGTGTTTGAGATCTAAGGTTAATGATAACAAAGTGATTTTTTTCAAAAATAACAATAAATTACAAAATTAAAATGAACATAGAAAGCCATATCTAGAAAAGAGATATAGAGAGGAACCTAGATATAAAAATTGGAGTAGAAAGTGTCAAACACGGGTGCTCTTAACCCTACTCTAAAGGTGCCTAAAAATGTGGCAGGTAACCAAATATTAAATTAGAAGACTTTATGCTACTATCTCTTAGAAATTTGGTTTATCTAAGTGTTTTCATATGTTCAAAGTCTATTGTGACCTATAATAGTCTACTCTTATGCTCTTGTACAACTTTCATCGATAGATCTAAACTTGCACACATAGGTAAACGAGGAAGAATGGTTGTGATGTATAGGAGGATGCCTAAGTCAAACCCTATTTTAGTTTTTCCAACTCCATAGTAGCTATGATGAGAGAAATGAGTGCATGTCCTACTACATAAGAAAAATAGTAATGAAATGATTATACCTTTGATATGAAACCCTCTCATGGAGTCTTGCATAAAGGTGGTGATGCAATGCTCTTTATACAAGTATTGAAAGTGTTAATGTTATATTCCCGTTTCATTAACCCCACTTGGAGATAGTTGTAGTTGGGGGTGGGCATGTTACATATAGAATCGTTGACTGAAAGGCTTAGGCTAGTCCCACCCTTCTGTTGTTTTTTGATTGAATTGAAGTATAATTTATATTGATTTCTCTTAGAATATTTGTTGATTGCTAGCTTTATAAATGACAGAAGATGATTTTTATATAGGGATCACAATGTTAATTTTGATAAAAAAAAGTTGGCATCAAATGGTCAAGTACAAAGATCAAGAATAAATTTCAAAATGTAAATGCCAACCCTTCCGATTGCCAAAATTCTATGAGATTTTGGTGGGACTAAGTAGTTGGGCGCCCTAGTCGTCTCAAAATCACCTCTTCGAAAGGGGAGTGCAAGTATTAACATTTGTGATATCAAATATGGTCCTAATTTTTTCCTTTGATGATGATTAAGTTCTTGAGTTATCAATGCATTTTTAAGGTAGAACATGGCACAAATAAGCTTAAAATGATCTATGAAAAATCACACTACAATGGTTCCATGTAGTGTATGCTAGATGTGTGTGTGAGAGAGAGAGAAACTAGGGATAAGATGATACTAATTTGAATTATGCACAATCCCCCAAGTGTAGGATCCTATCAATCCACACAAAAATACTCAAAGAAATATACACAGATATGAAGGAAATAATGTTAGTACAAAATAAAAACAAAAGGTTCCAAGTCAACTAGGTGAAGAGACGTTGATGTAAAGGTTCTATCAACCATTAAGTATCATTTTTGGAATGATATTGTAAAATCACAAGTAAACTTCTAGAAAGAGATAAGATCATAAAACATTAGGATGAGATGATTCATAGTCCATCAATTGAAAATTGTGTTATGTTAGGGCTTCATAGAGATTTCGTTAACTTCACTAGCCAATAAGTAGTGTTATATTGAGTGATTCGTGTATATGACATAGATTACACTGGGAAACAAGTTGTGTTATGTTGGGTGATCCATGTATTAAAACAAAACAATCACACTAGCAAACCACACCATAGTAAGAGGTCAATTCCTCAAGGAGTGTTGTAAATAACAATGATCAAAATTAGCAATCCACGCTATACTAGGAGATTAATAGATCAAGAGAGTATATGTTCCTAGAGGAACAAAGAAAAGAGTGAGTGTGTGTTCCTAAAGAAACAAGGAAAATAGACTATTCCCACAACAATGGAGGGAAAGTGAATAACAAATTAAGAAATTAATAACCACATCTCAAGGGGTGTTAAGAAGAGATTTGTATAGCATATCAAAGTACAAGAATTAGAAAATTACAAAAAATGAAATTTATTGATATTGATAAAATGAATGGCATTTTTTGTTGGTCGAGACTTTCAGATGCAATAGAGATGTCCATTTGGCTTCATGATGATACAATGATAGAACTAAGCGTTATAGTCATGTTGATAAGATAACATGTATAAATGTCTTTTACATAATGCTAGAGCAAGCCAAGAATTTGAAAGTATGAAAATAAACTTCCACTAAGGAAACAATGAACATAAAAGTATATCTATCATATACAAAATGAGATTGTATAAAATATACATAGAAGCCTTGCATATTGGCAAGGATGTGAAGTGAGAAGGTAGGAGTGAAACTATAACTACCCCTCTAATGGTGCAAGACTTGTGAGCTCACTTGACAAGTGTGTGAGAAAGTGAAAAGTATGCATGCAATAGGTGTCGCACATGGAAAGGGTGTACTTAGTCCATTTTATCTTAAATATACTTGTATTTTTTATGCATAATAAATTAGAAAACTACTTTAAAGATATAAATATGGATAGTTCTAGTGACCTATAAGGATTCTAAATATCTAGTATTTGAGGTATAATGAGAGTAATATTGGTATTAACCAATAACTAGTGCACTACCTATTATAAATGATCATTATTTCTTATGGTGAGGATTCTCCATATCATAGAGGTTTTTCCACTATGCTTGAAGGTACATAGAAAATCAAAGTATAAACAAACATTGTTTGAGACCTAGGCATTGAAGTTGAAGAACCCTCACTTCACTATATCCTTTATGGGGAATCTATCTTAGGTAAAAATGACAATTCAAAGGATATTTTAGAAAATTTCTTAATTTTTATTTTTTTAAGCTTTAACGCTTCATTATTGTAAGAACTTTTTCATGCCCAAGATCATGGAAGGGAAAGGTGAGAGCATCTATTGGGTATTCATAGTAAGCTAGTGACTATAGTTGTTACTATATAACATGCATTATTAGAAAATTCTACAATACCACTTATAAATAACTTTTAAATATAATAAATACAATATGTGTGTACACACAAAAATATGAGTAATAGATTTCTTGCATTTTATGTTCATCTAAAATGGGAAATCCTTGAAATAGAGCATAAAATCCAATTACAATATTGAAAATACTTTACAATTAGAAAAATTGCAATATATAGAGTTGTGCTAAAGATAAATACTACTACCCCATTCATTTGTGATAAATACCTTTATTATAATTGACCATATAGGTGATTTACAAAGTATATAGACCCAATCAAATACTAATTTATATGTAGTACATATATCAAAATGGGGATTCTTGATAGAATATAATATCTATATCAACATCACTTCAAAATCCCTAAAGTTTTAAATAATGATAAATTGTGTCTTTTACAATGAAATAATTAAAATATTAAAAAAAATTTATCACACAATCTATAGAATTCCATAAATTTAGCAACTCCATAAATCTCTTATTTCACTATCTTTTTCATACCCTCTACAAAGGCGTTCAAGTTTGTACAAGAATTTCTTACTTCCATCACTACTTTCTTGTTTCCTTCTTTAGCCTCATAGCATTTTTTCATAGTTTCTTTTCAATAAAATCTTCTTTTAGACTTAGAATTTTACTCTTTGCCACTTCTGTCATCACCAATTAATGTCCTTTTTGTATGTTCAATTGTCTATTTCAAGAATACTGTAAATGATTGCATAAAGATAACAAGAATACTATCATTTCATATGCATTGTTAAGTAGAATTATGTTAAAGGCTCGTGGAGATCTCACTATCATAAGGTGATAAGTGTTTAATTAGAATAGGTTATGTTATGGTACTATGATGTGTTATAAATATAGTTTTTGAATCTTGTGTTTGTATAAGGTTAATATTTAAAGTAAGTTTACATTCAAGCATGGATTCTAGTCTAAAAAAAAATTCAAAGAGACAAATTGGCTAAATAAGAATTTTGGTAAATTTTTATTTTAAGATCATGTTTACATTTAAAGATATTAAAGTTTCATTTTTGAAAGTTTGAAAGCATAGTTTGAAGGCTTTAGAGGAAATTTTTGGGACTAAAAGTGGTTGTAACTAGTATAGTAGGTTACAACTTGATACAACACTTCACAATATTTTTAATGATTCAAATCATTTATCAATCAAACTCTTATATCAAAAGTTATGGCTTCTAGAAGTTTGGGTCTCCTAAATTAGGAGATGTAAAAATGCATTGGACACATAAAAAAGTTGTAAGGGGAAGTTACATGTGTTTTTGATAAAGATAAAAGGGTTCTACATGGACCTGAAACCAAAAAATTTACAACAGCTAGCCATCAGCGAAACTGACATGAAACAACATCAAAACAGGGGAGCAATCCTGAGCAATCACGAAAACAAAGGAAATGCAGACAAACAAGACAAAACAAAAGAAAAATCTCTTAGTTAAGAGAGAGCACCAGATCCTTGTTCTTTTGGATGGAACTCCCGTTGATTTCCTCCAGCTCCTCCATGATGAATCTGGAGGTACCCTTGTTGCTGCTTCTGCTCTTGATTCTGGAATTTGGTCCAATGGTTTCATTGTCTCCGGCAGCCATATCATCTCCACCAAGATCTTTCACCGGTTCACTATGATAGGATCTATAATCAGCAACCATGGTATTAATCTTTTCAAGCCCCTCAATACTGTTGTTCATGGCTTCTTTACTAATGTCGACCGGGTTCTTGAGATTTTTTTTAATCTCTACCATGGATATCTCTACCTTATCAATCCTTTGCTCGTGATTGCATTTCATTGCCTCAACATTCTAGGAGAGTTTTTGTGTCACAATCATGAGTTTCTCCGGTTTGCTGGGCTTAGGGGAAGCAATGAAAATATCAATTATTTCTTTAACCCCCATTTTGAGGGTATCAATTTTGCACTCAACCCACTTCCAACAGCTCTCTTGGCTTCTGGTAGCTTCCATAACCAAATTCATCAGATTACCAGTCTTCTAATTCCCACAGTTCTCTTCATTGGCTATAGTCCCCTCTTTTTCTTTCAGGACATTGATAGGAATGTCCAGTTTAATCCCTTGGTCCATAATCTTCGGACTGTGGTCCTTAGTCGCCAGCTTTTTCTTTTTGGTGAGGGGCTCGGCCTTGGAGATTAGTTTGCTGATAGTTCTGTATTTGCTAGCCGCCTATCTAGGAGGATTCTTGTTGCCGAACATCCCAGGGGTGACCATCATAGCCCCTTCATCTGCAGGCTCATATTCAAGGTCATTAACAGGAACCCCACTTTCTTCCAGGTCCATTTCTAAGTTAGGGACATTCTGGATATCCGTCTGTAGGTGAGGCTCAACAAGAGGGGGTGCAATTTCAAGGGATTCAGCGTGCTCCATGATAAGGACAATAAGTCCCTCATGGATAATAGAGTTGTTAGGGTTCTCCAAATGTTTTTCCAGACTATTTTCAAGGGAGGAGGCCCGATAAAAGGGAACAAAGATTATTTTACCTTGCCTAAAATAATTTAAGATAGTGAAATGGTAGGAAAAGATGCTTGCATACTTGCCATCGAGAGTAATATACCTCATTATAAACTCAGCCATGTCAGCCCAGGGGGCCATGAGGTCTTTTCTATTATAACCGCCATCGACCATCTTGGTGACTCTGGAGTGTTCCTTGTCTTTTTCAAAGAAACTTGACAAGTTTTCCTCCCTGATTTTCCTATCCCTATAAAATCTTCTGCTAGTCGTAGCTAGATGAGTGACCGTCACCACCAAAGTTTCATTCGTTAACAAAGGCCTCCGTAAGTAGAGGAGAAGGGTCCAAGTAGGGGACGAGACCTCCATCGATGACTTCCTGCCAGACATCTTTGTTCTTCTTCCACTTCTCGCAAGTAGAGGGCTCTTGTCTATTCTTATCCCCTCCCATTATGCTCCTAGTCACAAAATAATAGGAGATGGGGCTCACCAAGGAAGGCACCAACCAGTCGCAGAAAATGGGCCACACCCACATAATATCCAAACAGTAGAAAAAAAACCACACAATGAGGTAGGAAATCCAGTCACCAAGGAGGATTCTAGATATTTGATTAGGGAAAACCAAACAGAGACGTTTCCCCATCAACTCAGTCATGTCATGATAAGAGATCATTGATTGGCACAATAATCATTACGTGCCAGCTCACACAGATTTTCGGGGAAAGCATCCCTGCTACTCCACCAGTTAGTTGCCACGTATCCCATTTCCAGATTGGTTAGTAGATCCGCCGCCTTGTTGCCTTCCCAATATATGTGCGAGATTTTGAAATATGTTAGCTCATTAATTATAATTCGGTAGTCCTTGATCAGGCTGGCAATCGTCCAGCTAGGATCTGTGCGTCCACTCAGGGAAGTTACATGTGTTGGTGCATGTTTTGACATATAATAAATTATCTTGGATTGGAGATAAATTGGGTACCACTAATTGGGTAGTTTTAGTTTATGGTTTTGTAATGTCATTTAATAGTTTTGCGTATTGTATCTCCTATATTTTAAGTGCATGAGATAGAGTTTATGTGTAAAAGTCTTATATCCATTGAGTTACCTTTAGATCTTTGGTTGGTGATACTCATGTGAGAATATTATTCTAGAAAAGTTTTTTTCAAATCTTATTTATTTAGAATAATATGTTGGATGAATTTTGGAGTGTGGAGTTTTTCTCCTAAAAGGGTTTTCCCCATGTAAATTATTGTGTTGTTGTAGGCATGATATTTATATTTATTTTAGTTTAATTTTTGTATATGTATTTTTTAAATGTATTACCCTCTATTCAAGTTTAGTGTAGGAAGTTTTTTGGGTACCTTAGCTTCCTTACATGTGTTGGCATTATGGATGAATTGATTATGTGTTGCATTGATTTTTTATCATTGATGTCAACACTAGCTGTTATGGTTTGTTATCGACACTAGCTATTATGGATGGTTATCGGCAGACAAGTTTTGGTTACCGGTAGAAGATCTAGTGTTACCGGCAAAAGAGAGTATTTGTTGGACACTTCCGACATGTTTGGATCAGTGAAGTATGTTTGATTTCATCTATTATTTGCTTCATGAGCATGTTTTGGTCAGTTGGTATTGGCTTGGTAATTGGATGCTATCATACACTTTGATAAACCCTTATCGACACTAGTTTAAAGCTTTAACGGCAAAGCTTTCATTGAGGAATTGTGATAGGATGCATAATTGGTATTGGTGTAGCTTTTTCATGCATTTCAAGATGTTGAAGATGTTCTTTGATTGTGCTTCAACTGATTGAAGACATTGCTTTGGCGTGGTGGACCCAGAATAGGTTTGGTGCCTATCTAGGTTATGGACTGGTATCATGATAACGTGTACTATACATGTTATCGGGATGTCTAGAGATGATTTATGGATTTGTTATAATTGTTTTGGTCTTAAGCCGACATGGTATATCATTGTAATATGGAATCATGTAATGATCTTATTGTAATATCTTTAGGTGGCTGACCTAATTGGTTTAGGCCTTAGGGTTTGTATAAATAAGAGGTAGAAACCTTTTTGTAGAGCATCATGGTTATTGGAAAGGTCATGGTCAAGGAAATCTAATGCACGAATATTGTAATATCATTCAGGCAGAGGAGTTGGTCGATCATTGGTGATCGAATTGGATTCAAAAGAGGATTTAGTCCTCTGGCATGGAGCTTAGCCAAAACTGTAATTAGGCATGGTAGATGCTATCTCTGGCAGTTCACTCTATTGGAATGTTGTCCAATAATCTTGAGATGGTTGTAGCCTCTCTGTAGTCAGTGAGACTCTTTTGTAATGAGCAATACGCTCTAGGAAGTGTGCCTTCCTACAAGTGCAGGCCCCTCATTATAACACATACTTTCTGGAGAAGTATCATCTGACTGTGGGTAGGTTTCCCATCGTGGTTTTTCCCTTTCTGAGTTTTCCACGTACAAATCATGGTGTTATGTGGTATGGTTGCTTTGCATTGATTATCTGGTTAATTGTTAAGTTGTATTATTTACCGGTATTTGTTCCTATCGCCATCTATGTATGTTTTACCGACACTTGATTTGTTTAAGGTTGTATTGTGGATTAAAAGTTATAATTTTTTAACAACTGATTCCACCCCCCACCACCCCCCCCCCCCCCCCCTCTAAGTTGTCCACCGGTTATCCTAACAACATGAACTAAAAGTATAGGTTATTGTGACTTTATACCCGAAGATACGCCCCACTTTGCAAAAAAATAGCAAAAAAAAGTTTTCCTTTTAAACAAACATTAACCCAAAATGATCATGGGTAGAGGGTAGTTTTGGGCCTCTACAATTTTAAACTTTTTTGGCATAAATTCCATATTTTATGGATTTGAACACTACAACAAAGTTAAAAACATAAAAACTATAATTTTTTTTTCTATCTAAAGTTGATGGAAGAAAGAGTTTTCTAATTTTTGGACCTTTAGATGCAATTGTAGTATTTATTTGGCTTCACTATGTTTCAATGATAGGGCTAAGTGTTGAATTCATGTTGATATAGGAAGGAACGTGCTTTCATGTCTCTAATACCTTTTTGGAGTAAGCTAAGAATTCCAAAACATGAAAACAACCTTCTAGTAGTGAAACAATGAATACAAAAGCATGTCTATCATATATATACATAATGACAATGTGTAAAATATACATAGATACCTTGTACATATAAGAAAGGTTAAGGAGATAACAAGGTAGGAGAAGAACTCTAACTACCCCTCCAAAGGTGCAACACTTGTGAGGTCACGTAACAAGAGTGTGATAAAGCAACAAAGTATGCATGCAATAGGTGTCTCAAATGGCGAAGACACAAATCTCAATTCTATGATATGAGACAAAAATATAAAAAATCCTGAGTAAATTTGTGTTATGAATGAATAGGTCAATCCTAGAAAGGTGATACCATAACTAGATATGATAATGAATTTATTTACACTAACAAAATATCCTTTGGTTTCTAAATAATTTGATATGTTGTCCCATTGATGTATTTTAGTAAAATGGCTCATATTTTAATGATCTACTCAAACATCTATGATTCTAAACAACTATACTCAAATTTGTATACAATAAGGGATAATAAAAGAACTATTAGGGTAGGGTGTTTTTAGTCTATAGGATCTTAGATATACTTATCTTGTTTATAAAAAAAAATTCCAAAGCATTTTAGAGGTCTAACTATGGAGAATTCTAGTGACACTTAATTGTACATCTAGTATTCGAGGTATAATGAGAGTAATTATTGGTATTAACCAATAAATAGTGCACTAACTATTCTAAATGGTAATTATTTCCTATGGTGAGGATTATCCTAATTATAGAGGGTCTTCCAATATACTTGAAAATATATGAAAACTCAAAGTCATAAATTAATATTTTTTGAGGCCTAAGCATTGAAGCAAAAGCACTCTCACTTCACTAGAGCACTTATGGGGAATTTATCTTTGCTAAAAATGATAGTTCAAAGGATATTTTAGTAAATTCAATAAATGGTTTCTAACTAGATAATATACTACAATTTTTATTTTTTTAAGATCTCGCACCCCATTTCTTTCAATGTGAATTTTCATGGCCAAGATCATGAAATGGAAAGGTGAGAGAATCTATTGTGTAGTTGTAGTAAGCCAGTGATTGTAGTTTTTACTATAGAACACATCATTAGAAATATCTCCAATACCACTTGTAAACAACTTGTTAATAATACCCATATATGCAAAAGTTTATAAGTAACATAGTTTTTTTATTTTATGCTTACAATACTACCTCACGGGGGAAATCCTCCCGCTAGAGCCTAAAAATCAATCATAGTTTTGAATATACTTTACACTTGGAAAACTTGCAATAAATAGAGTTGTGGTAATGATAAGTATTGTTATTCCATTCATTTGTGATAAATACTTTTATTCTAATTGATCACATGGATGACTTACAAAGTAAACAATTAATCACTCAAGATAGAATGCCATAAATTTAGGATCTTTTTAAACCTTTGATTTCACCATCTTTCTCATATCCTCCACAAAGGTGTTCAAGTTCATATAAGAAGTTCCTCCTTCCATCACTGCATTTCTTGCTGCCTCCTTTAGCCTCCTAGCATTTTCTCGTAGCTTCTTTCCAATAAAACCTTCCATTAGACTTCTAATTGTACTCTCTACCACATCTCTTGTTACCAATTTAAACTCATCTGCATCAATGCCCTCAAAGTCCAAGCCAGTCTTCCAAATATCTTTTACAAATCGGCAATCAATAAATTGATCAAAGAAATAGGGCCATCCAATTGTAGGAACTCCTATGCTAACTGCTTCCAAAGTAGAATTCCAACCATTATGTGTAAGGAATCCTCCAACAGAAAGATGAGAAAGCACCTGCAACCATTAAAAAAATTTAAATTAAAATAATATAAATTAAAGAACTACAATAATTGAATATTTTGGTAATTAAAAACAATGTACATGAAACACGTTGTGTATCTTATCCTTTTATGTGGCCTTTTTATTTACCTATGAATATGTTAGGCATGCGTTTACCACAATAGACTATTGTTATTGGAAGGTTTCAATGCTTGGTCCAATCCTTACCTGCAACTGGTTCGTCCAATTTACAATCAGGGCTCTATCTTTGGTTCGATCCTTGAAGCCCTCAGGTAATTCCAGAGGCTTGCCTTCTGCTATATCTGATCTGAGCACCCACAAAAAGGGGTACCCACAAGCCTCTAGTCCGAAAGACAGCTCATGCAATTGCCTTTCAGATTTTACACCAATGCTACCAAATGAAACATATAGCACAGACCCCTGCTGCGGTTGAGCGTCTAGCTATTGAAGGCAGGTTTTATCCTCTTCCCACATGCTGTACATGGAATTCCTACCGTCCAAGAAATTTGGAAGATAAACAGGGCCAATTGCCAGAGCTGTGCACTCATTAACGCTGAGACCCATTTGTGCTTCTTTGCCTCCATCCAACTCCTCAAAAGTGTTAACTAGCACGTAGTCTGCTCTGTTTTGGAAACGAGACTCATACAGAAAACACTCGTAAGTGCTTTCAGAGACATATTTCTCGCGGAAGAAAGAGACGATGTCGGTTGGCCTGATGGGTGGAAGTTTTCCCGGAAGCCATGTGATGAATTTCTCCTTAGATTTCAAATCCTCATCTGCAATACCATTGAATGATAATACCAATAACAATCAATGGGTCTTCTAAAGCTGAATATTAAAAATGTAAATACTTAAAAAAGTCACACAGTTATTATCATTCGTGCCCATCTTGTACCAGAAACAAGGAGGAGATTTGTAGGATAAATACCTTTGACAGGAATATGACCCTCAGAAAGAAGTAAGCTAGCGTTTGCCTGAATGATGGAATTAGCAGTACAACAAGTCCAGAAGACAACTCTGGGCACCCCAAGATTTTTAGCTACCTCTAACGTGCATGACAAAAAACTATCGGCAACAATACAGGTGATTGGCGGGACAGACTTCTCTGCTGCAGTTAACAGAGTTTCCAAGGCAGGGCCCAAACGTTGCAGTGCAAAATAAAGCTCACCAAGCTGGGCAGTTCGACCATGTTCAGGCGGTAAGCCATCTGGAATAGAGAGAAAGCGAAATTTTGAGCCCGTCTTTGACCTTGTGGTCACCTGCCGCTAGAAGAAGGCGTTGGTCTATCCATCCGGTGGTGACAAAGGTTATGAAGACTCCCCGCATGGCCAGCAGCTCTGCGAAATTCATGAGTGGATTGACGTGGCCCTGTGCAGGAAATGGCACGACTACTGCGTGCAAATGGGCCTCTCTTATTTCTCCAGACATTTTGAGGCCAGCCTCTTTTCTCTGCTGCAGAATGAGTGCATCAACCAGAATGGCAAAGATCAATATATATCAACTTTCTAAGTGCTACAGCCAATCGCATCTAAGTATCAATCGCTTGCAGATTCTTCAATTTGTCGCAATTGTTCCATTCTTCATATAAAAAGCCAATGCGATAAACACGAACTCATTTAGAAAGGATTCCTCTGAGTCGAGATAAAACAAACATTTTCTTTTGAATAAAACAAGGCCTGCAGTATTTTTATAGTACAAGGTTGTGTTATACTTGAAATTATTGAGCTCTTTTTTAAATATTAAAAATTGTTTTTTATTGATTTTAAATCGAAAATGAATAAAATAAGGTCTATAGTATTATTATACAAGGTTGTGTTATTCTTGAAATTATTGGGCTCCTTTTTAAATATTAGAAATTGTTTTATATTGATTTTAAACTTCATCTTATTATAAGGTTGCAACCTTCACTTGGTGTGAACTCAAAGAACACTAATAATATGGTTATATAAAATTATATAAATTATTTAATAAAATATATTGATAAACAATCTTTATATAATGAATTCAAATCATATGAAAAATATTTATTATTATACATTTTTTTTATTTAGTATAGTTTATTTAAAGTATATTTATTATTCTTAAAAATTATTGAATTCTTTTTAAAATATTATAAATTGTTTTCTATTGACTTTAAATCGTGTCTTATTATAAGGTTACAATCTTCACTTAATGTCAACTCAAACAATAATTAAAATATTATATAAAACAAACTTAAATGTTATTTATGGATAAACAAATTAAATGTTATTTCACAAGATTAGCTAGATCATAATCATTTTTCAAATTTTGTTTTAAATTTTAAATAAGATTCTAGCTAAAATTAGTAACATGGAGATATTAGGTATTATATCTTTAGCATTCTATTTTAGTATTTATATCTTTATTCTACAAATTTGCAATAATAAAATATATATATTATATGAAACAAAGTTAAATGTTATTTATAAATAAAAAGATCAAATGTCATTTCATAAGGTTATCTAGATCATAATCATTTTTAAAAAAATTGTTTTAAATTTTAAATAAGGCTTTAGTGTCACAAAGATATTGGCTATTATATCTTTAGCATTCTTCTTTAATATTTATATCTTTTTCTCTTATTTTAAATCATAAAAATGTATAATTAAAATTTATCTATTTATTTCAATATATTATATAGAGGATTTTATTAAGGTGATTTCTATTGACTTCACCTTTTTGAATTTGATATTTGTGATATTACTTTTATAGTTGATAAGGTAAGAAAAGAAGTATATCTAAAAGTGACACTATAAAGTTGATTGGCATTACTTTAATAGGTGTTATGGAGTTTAAGTCTCTCAAGTCTAAAGGATTTCCTAATCCTAAGCATCTAATCATAGGTAAAAGTTGATATTCATAAACGAATTAGTATATTCAAAATAATTTGAAGCTAATTGCAATGAAATGGATGTGAAAATCAAACTATAGTAATTAAATTAATAAAAGAATGAACATGTATTCTAGTATAATAAATAATTTTATTTTAATAAGAATGCAAAAATATGGAAACATCTAATAAAAACAATACTAAGACTTCTTAAATTCAAGAATGTAAAAATTAAAAAATAAAGAAATTGACTCTTATTCTCTCTAAAAAATCAAATGGTAATCCAGGTCGGGTGGGTGGAGGTGGGGTCATAAGGGACTCAAGTGGTAAAACGATTCTAGCCTACATGGCTAACCTTGGAGTTAAAACCTCAAGCTTTACAAAGGTGGTTGTACTCTACCATGAAATTGTGATTGCGAAGGACAAATTATTGGAAAGAAAGGTCATTGAAAGTTATTTAAATAACACCATAATGATGCTTAAAAAAAAGCTAGGCTAAATATGAAATTAGGACACCTCATGTCCAAATGTCTTGATCTTCTCCCTATACTAATCTCAACCCTTTTTCCAATCATATTAAAATATGGATAGATTTTCACAAAAATCCTAATGATATTTGTGCCACTATCCTAGCTCACATAAGTCTCGATGATGCAAAATAATCCCAAGATTGCCTTTTTGCTTCTTGTCATGGCCACCTTATCTACCAATCATTTATTGTTTTGGTGACAAGCATTTAATAACATTATTTTAATCTCCCCCAATATTAACCCTTGTTGTCCCTTTCTTACTTCTTATTTTTGGATTCCATCTTTGGTTTTAGCCTATGGTTTCTCTATGAAAAATCTAGCTATGGGTGATGACCTAATCTAGACTGAATTGGACAGTTGTGATGACTTCAAGAACAATGGAAAGTTATGGTCAAATATGGTGAAGGGTAATTTCATGGAATTTTTGGAGGGGATGAAGGGTTTTGACCCTGCCCTCTCAAAGAAATTTTGCCAGTCTTGGGAGAAAGGCGATGTTAAAATTGGGGGTATGGGCTTTACGGTTTCTACAAAGACCATTATTGTTGTAACCAGTCTATCATAAGATGGTGTGAACTTTCCCAAAATTCAAAAGGGGAGTTATATGGATGATTTTAAGAGATTCTTCAAACTAGGTAAAGGTGTATCAAGGCTTTAGAGTGCCTACAAAAATAGGATCTCCCTGGGGTTTGGAAAGATGTGATGCTTATGTTCATGAAGTATTCCATGCAAGACATGAGGTTTCAATGCTTTCACACCCAACTCTTTCCCATATTAAACCATCCCAGATATGGTGCTAAAATGAATTTCCCTTTCTGGATTTGCTCCTTATCTCAATCGATTGTTTTGTCTAAAGCCAATAATACCAACAAAGTTTGATTCTAATACTTTATAAGTTTCATTTGGCTTTGACCTCATCTAGTGGGACCCCTATGATCTCCTCTGGTCCCATTTCTAATTCCAACCTAGTGGTGGAACTTTATGGAACCCTTGTTTCTATGGTTAACCCTAATACGGTCTCCTCATCGAAGATTAAACAAATTCCAACCCAAATCAACCCTTTGTGTATGGCCAAACAGAAAAATCCCTTTGCTTCTCCTTCTAATAAAGCTGATTTAGTGGACTCTAAGGAGGAAGAGGATTTCAAGGACCATAGAGAAATATGTGAATCAATTAATTTATAATTTCTTTTGACACCACGGTATCCACTATTAACACTTAATTACTTATATCCATTAGTAAAATAGTCTCATTGAGAGAAAGAGTAGAGCATTGAAAGATATGGCCAATTGTACAATTCAATCTTAGAAATTAACACCTATTTTTGGTTGAAGTGATTGATTATAAACATTATATTCATAAATGTATGCTTCATAAGGTAGTGTGAAACATGACTACTGAGTATGTATATCTCACATCAAACTGGATATCTCTTCGTTTTAAGTTTTTGATAGATAATCTTGGGCATTTATTCCAAATGACCAACATAAATTCATATAGAATAAAATGATCTAGTTCCACTCATTTTAGTGGGCTATTGTGATAATTTGAAGCCTTAGCAACTTTTTCATCTTGTTACACATGATGTATGAATGTAATGAGATATTCAAGTTAATGAGAATTTTACACTAATCAATTCTCTTTTCATGACTTATTTGTCACATTCTTATCCTCCTTTATCTCTTGAATATTATCTAATTTATTGATAATAACAATGCTATCACTAAATTTATTGTTCTGCCATCTCTTATTGCACAACCTTTACCTTGTTAGGCATGTTTATGTCAAATTTTGAATCTCTAAATGTAAACCCTAATAAACCCAACCACTAGCCTTATATCTACAAACAAACTCAACAAAAACATCAATGAAGAATATATTATGCAAAATAAATAAAACCATAAAATAATCAAGATTATACCTCTACATCCATGATAGAATTGACTCTATTGTTTTCCTATCCTCCACGATCTCGTATTTGATAGTATTACTCTTAGATTTGTGTTGCACTTGCACAAGATCTCAAAGAGGAATGGATGTGGTTGTGATGATGTGTACTAGAATGATTTTAGTAGAGTATAGGTATGTTCAAATGATTGTGGATGGAAAAATGGAAGGAGAAAAGCTCTTTTATAAAGATGTCAAAGAGGCTATCTCCTCTAGTCCCATTTCTGATTCTAACCTAGTGGTGGAGCTTTATGGAACCCCTGTTTCCAAGGTTGACCCTAATGTGATCTCCTCATCCAAGATTAAATAAATTCCAACCCAAATCAACCATTTTTGTGTGGTGAAATAGAAAAATCCCTTTGCTTCCCCCTCTAAGGAAATTGATTTAGTGGACTCTAAGAAGGAAGAGGATTTAGAGGACCATAGAGAAATATGTCAATCAATAAATTTATAATTTCTTGTGACATCGTGGTATCCAATATTAGCACTTAATTACTTATATCCATTAGTAAAATAATCTCATTGAGAGAAAGAGTAGAGCATTGAAAGATATGACCAATTGTACAAGTCAATCTTAGAAATTGACACCTATTTTTGGTTGAAGTGATTCATTATGGATATTATATTCATAAATATATGATTCACAACGTAGTGTGAAACATGACTATTGATTATGTATATCTCATATTAAACTAGATATCTCTTTGTTTTAAGTTTTTGGTAGAGAAGCTTGGGCATTTATATTCCAAATGACCAACATATTTATTCATGTAGAATAAAATCTAGCTCATTTTAGTGGGCTATTGTGATAATTTGAAATCTTAACAATTATTTCATCTTTTTACACATGATGTATGAATGTAATGACATATTCAAGTTAATGAGCATTTGACCCTAATTAATTCTCTTTTCATGACTTATTTGTTACATTCTTATCCTCCTTTATATCTTGAATATTATCTAGTTGTTGATAATAACAATGCTATCACTAAAGATATTGCTCCACCATCTCTTTTTGCACAATCTTTACCTTGTTAGGATTGTTTATGTTGAATTTTGAATCTATAAATGTAAACCCTAATAAACCCAACCACTAACCTTATATCTACAAACTAACTCAACACAACATCAATGAAGAATCTATCATGCAATATGAATAAAACCATAAAATAAACAAGATTATGCCCCTACATCCATGATAGACTTGACTCTATTGTTTTCCTATCCTACATGATCTCATATTTGATAGTATTGCTCTTAGATTTGTGTTGCAGTTGCACAAGAGCTCAAAGTGGAATGGATGTGGTTGTGATGATGTATACTAGAATGATTTCAGTAGAGTATATGGTATATTCAAATTATTGTGGATGGTGAAATGGAAGGAGAAAACTTCTTTTATAGAGATGTCAAAGAGAATCAATGGCTTAGATTAAGAGGTTAAAAGATAAATGGCTAGAATCACATAGATGAAAGAGAATGAATAGGAAAGAGAGGTTAAACGAAAATGAAGAGCTAATAATGAAGAGTAGGTAATTTAAGGAGACGTATTATCATGTGGCTAAGATGAAAAAGGTAAATGAATCAATTAAATAACTAAAAGTATTTATTTAAATTAGAAAGAAGAGGCTTAGTGAATCCATCAATAAAAATATTTACTTAATTAATAGGAAGAGGCCAATAAATTAATTAAATAAATAAAAATATTTATTTAATTAATAGAAGACATTAGAATAAAAACAATCAAATTAAAAAAAATAAAATTAGTCAAAGGGCAATTTTAGGTGTCTGCAAAGCCTACACCACTATTTATTAATTTGGTCCTTTATTTTATAATTCAACTAAGATGCATTATACCCATATTAAGACTATAGGGTTATTCAATTGATCCAAGAACTTTTAGTAGCTCCTTAGAAGTGTTTATATGGAGATGCCATAGGAGAGAGGGATAATGCAATGATGGAGGAATATTATTCCTTGCTGAAAATTCACACATGGGAGCTTATACCTTATTAAGGTTGGAAAATTAGTTCATTATAAATGGGTCTAGAGACTAAATCTTTTACTAATGGTTTTTTTTATATGACTTAGGCACATCCTATTAGTGGGCATTCCACACAAGTTGATGGTATTGATTACTCAAAGACGTTTTCTCCTATTATAAAAATAAATTATATTCACCTGTATTTTCTATTATTGCAATGAAATGATGGTCTAGATACACCAAATAGACATGAAGATTACATTTATACATGGTTTCTATAAGATTCTTCACATATTTCTATCTTCACCATTTTTTATATGGTCTAAAAAATGCTCTTAAATATTGGTATGTGTAGCGTCATAAAATTGCAACCCTTGCAATTTTGACCACATTTTAGGCCCTCACATTTGCAACTGCATCTTCCTATCCAATTGGGACCCCTCTCTGCATTATCATTCCAAATTTCCTCTTATTTTAACCCTGGTATCACCTTGTGACCCTATCTAGGCCCCAAAATAGGATAGGACAGGGGCGTGGCACCCTTGTCCCCCCTCTTAAGGTGGCTCTAAGATGGGCCCATCCATCCCTTGAACCTAGTTTTCTCTTTGGGATTCAAATCTCTCTATGTTGGCCTTTGGTGAGATTAAAATTAATCCTCCTAGGCTAGTATAAAAAGGGATTTAGTCCTCTCATTTTGATATATATAAGAATAAGAAAAGATCAAAGAAATTCAAGAGGACTTCATTATCATCATCAAGAGTTCAAGTTTTCAAGTATTCAAACATCTCCTTCTTCATGTGTCTTCTTCATTCATCCATTGCAGCAACATTAAAACATTCATTTGCAAGAATGTGTGTGTGTGTGTGTTAGGGTTTTCTCATGTTACATGTCATTTCATGCAACACTTGTGATTATGTTCAAGAAGCAAAGCAACCATCATCGACAAATTCTAGATCTATAAGTTATACATTTCCATCATTTACATTTAAGTATTTGCAATTACTTTCTTTCAAGGTTGATTCCTCAACTAGGATTTAACTAAGGCAAACCCCTATCCAAAGCCCTTATTCCCTTCTTTTCTATGTGTAGGTTGTAGGTGTGCGGCTGTAATTGCAGGTTTGGGCTTCATTTTCATAGACAGAAAAACCCTTTTCGGCGCACGGATTTTTCGGAGGACTAGGTGCAACTTCAACCCAATCCCAACGAATTTTCTCTAAATTTGCAGGGCAGATCCATATCAGTTTAAATATCTTAGATTCGAAGCTACAATGCGATCCCGAATCGATAGCTTCTTATTTCACCCATTTTGTCTTCATTTTTTGCATAGTCAACAAGTCAACATATCTCTTTACAAAAGAGGGAAAATTGCATTCCAATCCTTGCAATCCACTTGGTATTCACATCCTTATTCCCCTTG